>NC_057748.1:5506576-5532614 GCF_004010195.1 Chiloscyllium plagiosum
AGCTCTGATTTCCAGCATTTGCAGACCTCACTTTCTCCACACATAAAGACATGCATACAGATACACAAACAAGCAGACACAGTCATAAGCAGCTGTTACTATGTGTTGTAGACCTGTGGAAATCCACATGGTTTCACTGTAACAAATCCTTGATTAGTGAGAGATAGCAATGTAATTATCTGTCTGACATCTCTCTGGTCAGCTGTGTGACACAGGCCACAAATCTCCTTAAAATAAATGGGAACCCCCTGTCATTTACTTTCTTGACAAATATCTTGCCTTGCAGCAATCCATAGCCTAAAAGCGATGGCTCTTTCTGCAGTTAAGTGCAAACATCCCTCTGTATATAGCCTGGATAGGAAGGATCACATGATTTCACACCCTTACCAGACCATCAGCTGGTCCTGAAGCCCTTTGCTTCTCAAGGGCTACATTATCATAGAGACAGCCAGGGTGATCAAGCAATATCCTTCACTGCTCTGGAAAAACACCTCATAAAGCTCTATGATGTGACAGGGAGAATGGCAATCTAGAAATATGAACAAACATCAGGAATAGGCCATTCAGCCCTTCAAACCTGCTCTACCATTCATTAAGATCACGGCTGATCTGATTTTAGCATCAACTCTACATTGCTGCATATCCCCTGATAATGTCTCATCCTCTTTGTCATCAAGAAGCTATTTACCTCTGTCTTCAAAATATTGAAAGATCCTGTACCCACTATGCTTTGAGGAAGGGAACACTAAAGATTTCATAACCCTGTGAGTGAAATATTATTTCCTTATCTCTGTTTTAAATGGCCAACCCTTCATTTTTAAACTATGACCCCTAGTTCTAGACTCTCCCACAGGAAGAAACATCCTTTTCACACCCACCCAGTCAAGTCCCCTCAGGATATGATATATTTCAATTCAGAGATGTACAGCATGAAAACAGATGCTATGGTCCAACTCATCCATGCCGACCAGATATCCGAAATTAATCTAGTCCCACTTGCCAGCACTTGGCCCATATCCCTCTAAATCCTTCCTATTCATATATCCATCCAGATGTCTTTTAAATGTTGTAATTGTACTAGCCTCCACTTCCTCTAGGCGAAAGTGAGGACTGCAGATGCTGGAGATCAGAGTTTAGATTAGAGTGGTGCTGGAAAAGCACAGCAGGTCAGGCAGCATCCGAGGAGCTGGAAAATCAACGTTTCAGGCAAAAGCCCTTCATCAGGAATGCTCATTCCTGATGAAGGGCTTTGCCCGAAACATTGAGGTCCCTTTTAAATCTTCCCCCTCTCACCTTAAACATATGCCCTCTAGTTTTGGAGTCCCCTACCCTGTATAAAGAGCTTGTCTATTTACCCTATCCATTACCCTGTTGATTTTATGAACCTCTATAAGGTCACCCCTCAGCCTCTAACGCTCCAGGGAAAGCAGTCCTAGCCTATTCAGCCTCTCCCTATAGCTCCAACCCTGGCAATATCTTTGTAAATCTTTGTGAACCCTTTCAAGTTTCACAACATCTTTCCTATAGCAGGGAAACCAGAACTGAACAAAGTATTCCAAAAGTGGTCTAACCAATGTCCTGTACAGCCACAACTGAGTAATGGAATAGAGCTGAGTGGCTGAAGAGGCTCTTCTTGTGCCCATAACTAGTTACTCGGCTTTTGGTGGCATTGAGGTCTCCCCTGACTTGCTTTCTAAAGAGCCATATGTTAATTTGATCAATTAGACATGGCCATAGCTTAATCTCTCATTCAAAAGCCTTGCAGTCAAACAGAATACCAATCATTTGAGACAGCTCCCAAGGGTTAACCTATGTCTGTCTGTCCTCAAGGAGGTCTTGAACCCATGACCTTCAATCAAGATTATTATCGGTGAAGCCAAGTGGACACACATGGCTGCTTCTCAATGACAGAGATGCAACACAGATCTCCGGTTCACAAGTCAGGCTCTGAACAACCACATCCCCTCCTCTCCCGCAAGCACTCTCCCTCCAACCCCCACCCCACCCTCCGATGGATTGAGAGAAGCGTTTGGTCTGCCACAATCAAACTGAGCGGGGCACAGGGGGGTGGTCACTGTGCTTTGGCCTCTCCATTCCTGAGCAGAGTAAGATTAAAACCATCCATAGTCTCTGCTCCTCAATGTTAAAAAGTGACTATTCCACTCTGAACTCCAAAGAGTATGAGTTTTGAGGCGGTCAGACAAGGATCTTCTTCCCCCATTGACACCCGGGTGGAAAGATGGGGTTAGAGCTCCTGGATGGGACCATTCGCCACAGCAGATTCGCCACCGACGATTAGCCACTGCCCTTTGACCATCGAGGACACTTAACCACCGCTCATTGGCCACTGAAGACGATTCGCCACCGCAAATAAGTTTAAAATGTTAGAGAACAAGCATATCTAAACTATATAAAATTGTCATTATGTTGGTTAAGGTAGTGTTTGCGTTGTTTCAGTAACAACTTATTTTCGTTACAGGAGAGTTTCCTTTTAAGCTTTTGATGTTTTTGATAAACTGTCCAAGAGTGATTCAAGTATTAAGTTTTGGCAATGTGAACATTCTTATTGTGTTCTTATTAATGAATGTGTAGCTGATGTCCCTCAGTCAGTCCTAGCATCCTTACCAACGACAAGCAGCATGAAGAAAATAATTTGACGAAAAAGGAATGATAGGAGACGCAGACGATAGAATACAAAAACTTGTTCTTGAATACAGTGAGAGATTGTTTGGAATATCTTAGAGGAATAGCGCATAACTATCAAATGAACTAAAATTTCATGTTTAATATTAGTGTGAGATTTTACTGCCATTATAAAGATATTTAAAATATATTTCCTTTTTCTGGTTAAAGTTTGTAACTCATTTTTATATATAAACCAATAAAATGATATTTATTTTACCTCTTTTTTTTATCAATATGTGGTATGTAGTTGTATAAATAAAGGGGAATGAGAAGTATGAAAGAACAGGTGGGAGGGAACACAATCAGTACATATATATATTTCCGATGGTGAATAGTCTCCAGAGGTCAAACGACCCTAGTGGAGAAATGCTGGTGGAGAACCAGCAGTGGCTAATCATTGGCGGCGAATCTGCCGTGGTGAATCGTCAACAACCCTAGAGCCCATGATGATTGTGTTGAACACTGTGGGTTGAACAGGAGTGGGTTTAATGGGCTGAATGGTCTACACTCACTCCTATTATTTGTGTTTTTGTTTCTCCCCTTGTGTCCTCGTGACTACTGACACCTTCCAGGTTCAGATGTGTGAAATGTAGACACTAAGATGAACAACAAGAGGCCATTTGATGCTGTGCCACCACAGTACATTTCATTGATGTACTGCCTTTAACACAGTCCGAAAGGCCATGATCTAACAAAATGTGACACAGAATCCCCACACTGTGGAAGCAGGCCATTTGGCTCATTGAGTTCACACTGATCAGCATCCTATCCAATCTCTGTAATCCTGCATTTTCCACGGCTAATCCATCTAGCCTGCATATCCCCAGGCACTATGGAGCAATTTAGAATTGCCAATCCACCCTAACCTGCACATGTTTGGATTGTGGGAGGAAACTGGTTCACCCAGAGAAAACCCATGCAGACACGGGGAGAATGTGCAAACTCCACACAGACAGTCGCCTGAGGGTGGAATTGAATTCAAGGCCCTGGTGTTATAAGACAGCAGTGCCAACCACTGAGGCATCCAGCAGGGTCAGGGTGAGTTAGATATATTCATCAAAAGCTTAACCGTACTTCTGACTCAGGATTTTTGCTGGTTGTATGACAAGTCCAGCCCAGAATCAATTTTAGAATCAGTACTGTAGAAAAGGAGGCCATTCAGCCCCATTGAGGCCATTCTGGCTCTCTGCAGAACGTTACAGTCAGTCCCATTCCCATGTTCTATCCCCATACTCATACAAGTTTATTTCTCTAATTGAGTTTCCTTTTGAAATTACTGATCACCTCTGCTTCTAAAACCTCCCCAACATCCCCCCTACCCGAAGATGATGAGTTCCAGGTCATTACTGCTCAATACTTTAAATGATTCCTTGTAGCCCACTTTCATGTTTGCCCAACACCTTAAATATGGGTTGCCTCTAGTCCATCTACCATCATCTACAGGGACTAGTTTTTCATCATTAGCCTTATCCAAATTTGTCAGAACCTTGTACGCTTCTCTCAAATCTTCCCCCAACTCTTCTTTGCTCCAAGGGACATGGCCCCCATTTCTCCAACGTAATCTTGTTCTAAAGATCACGAGGGTGCATAATTTTACAGTGATTGGAGGAAGGTTTAGAGGAGATGTCAGAGGTTCTTTACACAGTGAGTGATAGGTGCATGGAATGCTCTGCCAGCGGTGGTAGTAGAGTCAGATACATTAAGGACATTTAAGAGACTTTTGGATAGACACATGGATGACAGAAAAATGAAGGGTATGTAGGTTAGTTTGATCTTAGGGTAGGATAAACGTTCGACACAACATCAAGGGGTGGGGGTTGGAGGGAGAGTGCTTGCGGGAGAGGAGGGGATGTGGTTGTTCAGAGCCTGACTCGTGAACCGGAGATCTGTGTTGTATCTCTGTACTGTACTGTTCTATGTTCGAAATTCTATGCGCCCGATCCCCTCACCCAATCTCTGGAGTCATTCTGCTAAATCTCTTCCGTACCCTCACATTCACCTTGACATGGGGTGACCCAAAATTGGACTCAATATTTGACTTGTGGCCTAACCAGTGCACCACAGTCTGTAGCCTGCCTCCTCTCCTCCACATTCCACTGCCAATAGCCTCTCTGTTTACTCCTCCCTTCATCTGAATAAACAGCAACCGTGAATAGTCTTCATCACTGAAAGTGGGTAGATTCTTGACTGACATGGGAGTCAAAGGTTATTGGGAGGTTGCTAGGAAAGTGGACTTGAGTAGAAGGTACAATCAGATCTGATTGAATGGCGGAGCAGTCTCGAGGGGCCAAATGGCCTACTCCTGATTCAAATCCATAGGTTCGTACAGAAGGCTAAAAACAGACAAAGGTGACAGGAAATTCAATTGGGCTAATCACTCAACTCGGTGCTACGTAGAGGCAGTTATTAGAATTTCAAAAAAGAGACATGGAGGAAAGTCTTTCCAGTTCCAGCCCAGCCCTGAAGGTATTTTTGATGATGGATTTGAAACTGGAAGATATCATCTGTCACTGTGCCTGTCATTTCAGGCGGTACACTGCATCTAAACACTACTTTTTTCCGTTTTGCATTTTCTAGTTTATTTTTATTGATTGTACTTCCCTCTGTGTGGAATTGTTGCAGCTCGCTTGCCTGAGTCAAGGCACATCCCTTGCTGGGGAATATGCTTTTCCCAAATTGTCAGACCCACTGCAGTTCACAGGTCTCACTGCGATGTTGGGGGCACTGTCTTTTAGGTGATTCCCTCTCAGCTATCTGTGAGATGCTGTCATCACACCATTTGGGGGAATTCTCCCTGGTCCTGCTGATACCTATCCCTTAACCAACATGCCTACAGCAAAAGCGAGTATTATATCTGATCATCATTGTGTTGTTGTTTGTGTGATCTTGCTGTCTGCACAGCATTTCCTACCACAGAGCCGTGACTTCACTTTGGAAATACATCTTTGGCTGCAAACGTTTTGGGAGGTACTGGGGTTGTGAAAAACACTATATAAAAGCAAGTATTGCATTGTTCTGAACAGGACTAGCCGTGTAAATACTGTGGCTGCAAAAGCAGGTCAGGAGCTAAGAATCCTAATTACTCATCTCCTCATTCCCCAGAGCCCGTTAGGATTGTGATGCAACACTCCCCACTTGCCCTTCCTAAAGTGTGGAACCGGAACTGCAGACAGTATTACAGCTGTGCCCTAGTTAATGTTACATATAGCTCCATCATAACCTTCTGCTCCTGTAGTCAATACCTTGGCTAATAAAGATCAGAAGTCACACGACACCAGGTTATAGTCCAACTGGCTTAGTTGAAATCACAAACTTTTGGGAGTGCTACTCCTTCATCAGGTGATCTTTGTCACTTGATGAAGGAACGGCGCTCTGAAAGCTTGTGATTTCAAATAAACCTGTTGGACATAACCTGGTGTCGTGTGACTTCTGACCTTGAGCACCCCAGTCCAACACCAGCATCTCTACATCTTGGCTAATAAAGGCAAGTATTTCCATGCCTTCTTAATCGTTTTATCTCCCTGTCCTATTGCCTTCAAGAACCTGTGGATCTGCATACCAAGCTTGCTCTGGTCCATTGTACTGTCTAGGTTCTTACCATTCAACATGTACCCTCGTCTTGTTAGTCCTTCCAAAATGCATCACTTCACGTTTTTCAGGATTAAATTTGATTTGTCACGATTCTGACCAGCCTGTCTATAATCGCCCTGTAATCTCAGGGTCTTCCCCTCTCTATTTACTACACCGCCAATTTTCTTGTAGACTGCAAACTTACTGATCACACCTCCCACATTCATTCTAGATCATTAATGTACACAACAAGCAGCAGGAGACAAGATGGGATCCATCAGTTAAGAGCTGGTAGAAATGTTGGTCACATTTATAAGGGATATAATGAATGTGATGTCCTGTAATCACAGCAAAGTTATGGTACAGAAAGAGGCCATTCAGCTCACTGTGTTTGTGCCGCTCTCTGAACGAGCAATGCACCTCAGGTCATTTCTCTGCTGACTCTGCTGATTCGCCCTCCTCAGAAAAATAATCCAAGTCTTAACTTCTCTATGTTAAAAAGTTTCCCATGTTGCTTCTTCAGTCAATTGATCTCTTTCTTGATCAACTTCACCAGACCGAACATCTTCTCCCTGTCTGCTCTGTCCAGACCCCTCGTGAATTTAAATATAACGATCCAATCTCCTCCTGCTCTTCCTTTGTCAAAGGAGATCAATCCCCACTTTTCCTATTTAATGATGAAGCATCTTGATCCTGGAACTATTCTCGTGAATCTTGGCTCCACTTTCCTAATAACTTCATGTTTTTGAAGAACTTTAGGGAACAGGGCGATGTGGATGACAGTAAGGTCGTGATGCTTGGTTACGATTTTGAGTGAGATTTTGTAGCAAAAACCCATTTGGTGAACCATCTAGAAAGGCCTCTTCTTTGCAGCCATCATGTCGACTTACTGATATAATACTTTGTTTGCTATTACCAACACAGAACATTGAAGATAAAACATGCCACAATATTGTACTTGCTTTGCGTGAGAAGCCTTATTCCTCTGATCAGATGATCAAACTACTTATTTCTGTAGACTTCCTTCAATTTAGAGAAGTGTTCCAGAATGCAGTGACTTGTTAAAATCTCTTTATTTTATAGTTGGTCAGTGCATTGAGTATAGGAGTTGGGAGGTCATGTTGCGGCTGTACGGGATTTTTTTTAGGCCACTTTTGGAATACTGTGTGCAATTCTGGTCTCCCTGCTATAGGAAGAATGTTGTGAAACTTGAAAGAGTTCAGAAAAGATTTACAAGGATGTTGCCAGGGTTGGAGGGTTTGAAATATAGGAAAAAGACTGAATAGGCTGGCGCTATTTTCCCTGGAACGTCAGAGGCTGAGGGGTGACCTCATAGAAATTTATAAAATCATGAGGGGTATGGAGAGGGTGAATAGACAAGGTCTTTTTCCTGGAGTCGGAAAGTCCAAACCTGGAGGGCATAGGCTTAAGGTGAGAAGGGAAAGATTTAGAAGAGACGTAAAGGGCAATTTTTTCATGCAGAAGGTGGTACGTGTATGGAATGAGCTGCCAGAGGAAGTGGTGGAGACTGTTACAATTACAACATTTAAAAGGCATCTGGATGGGTACATGAATAGGAAGGGTTTGGAGGGAAATGGGCCAAATGCTGACAAATGGGACTAGATTAATTTAGGATATCTGGTCAGCATGGATGAGTTGGATCGAAGGGTCAGTTTCCGTGTCTCATATCTCTATGACTCTAATTGGCAACTTTTACCATTAATTTAAGAACTCTAAGCAGACAATATATTTTGTCACACCCTAGTTGCTACATCGTTAAATGACTTGTCTCGCCAAGAATTACTTCACAAGAACAAGTTCAGTAAATCCCATAATGTGCAATGAACACATCAACGTACTAACCGAACAAGATTTCATCAATCAAACTTTTCTTCTCTACATCTTTATATTGCTGCAAGAAGAATAGTTTTTTTCTATCACCCTGACATTCAGCAAACTGGAAGACAAGGTAGGGGTGAGCACAATAATCATTTCAACGATAACTTCCATTTGAGTACCATCTTCACCAAAATGACATTTCTTGAGGTGGTTCATGGGAATGCTGACTGACATGATCTGACATGGAGCCAGACAAGAAGCTATCGAGGCCAGGCTTGGACTAAAAATAAAGATAGATTCAACTGAGCGACTTAAAACAGGAATGAGGTGGAGAGTTATAGGAAGGGTATTTCAGAGTTCACAGTCCAGTTGACTGAAGACGCTGTTGCCAACATTAGAGTGAGGTGAGGATGAGGGTGCGGGGGGTGCATTCTGAAGAAGCTAGAGTTGAGTTGTGCAGGGTTGTTATACTAGATTTTATAGCTAGGAAAGGATGAGGTAATGAAAGGATTTGAATAGGAGATGCAAATTTTAAAGCCAGGGTCAGGTGGCATTTTTTAAAAAAATCATTCACTAGATGTGGGCATCTCTGACAGTGTCAGGATTTGTTGCCCGTCCTAGCTGCCCCTTAAGAAGGTGGTGGTGAGCTGCCTTCTTGAACTGGTACAGTCCAAGTGCAGTCAGTAGACCCTGTAGTAATGGGTGGCATGGTAGTTCAGTAGTTAGCACTGCTGCCTCACAGCACCAGGGACCTGGGTTTGATCCCGGCCATGAGCGTCTGTGTGAAGTTTGCACATTCTCCCTGTGACTATGTGGGTTTTCCTCCGGGTGCTCTGGTTTCCTCCCACAGTCCAAAGATATGCAGGTTAGGTGAATTGGCCAAGTAAAATTGCTCATTGTGTTAGGTGCAGTAGTCAGAGGTAAATGTAGGGAAATGAGTCTGGGTGGGTTACTGTTTGGAGGATTGGTGTGGACTTGTTGGGCTGAAGGGCCTGTTTCCACACTGTAGGGAATCTAATCTAACCTAGACCCACAATACAGTTAGGGATGGAATTCCCAGGATGTTGACCCAGCAGTGATATATTTCCAAGTCAGAAAGGTGAGTGGCTTGGAGGGGAACTTGCAGGGGGTGGTGTTCCCAACTATTTGCTGTCCTTGCCCTTCTGGATGGAAGTGGTCATGGGCTTGGAAGGTGATGTCTAAGGAGTCTTGGTGAGTTACTGCAGATTGAGAAGTAATTCTGAGGGTGTGATTTGGCAAATGGCACCCAGCATCTTGTAACAGGTTTCAACACATCCTGCGTATAAGCTCTTTTTCAGTTAAGTGCTTGCTTGTGACGGTGATTTGGCTGGTGTCTAAGGAAGAACAAATCGCTTTGTCAAGGAACTGAGGAGTGACATGAGTATCCAAACTCAAATCATGTTGAAGATTAAGGGGATGATTCAATCATTAGCAACGAAACGCTTTCAAAACGTCACCACAGAGACAACCCTCTGTCAATCTGTGTGGCGAGAGGGCAGAAATCTGTGGAAGGTCAGGATATTTCGATCCTAGAGTAAGTCGGAAAGCTGTGACTTTGTTGTTGGCCCATCATGGAATGCTGGCGAAATCACTCAAGGGTCTGAATGTTTAATGAGTTGCTGGCATACACAACAGGATCTGTCCAAGGATGAGACTGAACACAACTTAACCAGCTGGGCTTCTGCCAAATCTCTGCAGAAGATCAGTGCAGCTGATAATGTAACTGTCACTGAAGGTTAATCCTGCTGTCAGGAAGAGTGCTCCTCAGAGTTTGATGTGATTCCAAAAGATCTGCAATATGAGCAAAGGTTTTCTTGCAAATCACCAACAACACCGTCCAGATGTTCTGGGTTGATCCCTTTTCTTTATGGCTGGGGAAGGTTGTGTTCTGCTTTCTAAAAATTATGTCATTAACCTATTTTTCTCATCAATCTATTCAGAGACATTCTCACACACCTCTGGAGCAGGTGGGATGTGAACCTGGGCATTCTGGCCCGAGGCAGGGACACTACCATTGCACTTCAAGAGGGCCCCCTATAAATATCAAATGTTTTGATCTATCGACCTCTGGGTTATGGGCCTACCATGTTTTTGCTGCGCCACTCTCCTGTCATCAGCTTAAACAGCCATGAGAGATTGCAATAGCTTCTCCCCCAACTCTCCCAATCTTCTGGGCTCCTGGATGCTGGGGAAATATCACCCTGTATTGTTTTTAGCCCTGGGTAGACTTCAACATGTGTCTCAGGCTGAATTGTTGGTGCAGTACAGCACTGATTATTCAAAACCAACTCTCCTGACTCTGACACCAGAACGCCTGAGGCAAAGGACTTGGTCACAGTAGGACACAGCATTAACTCTTTGGGGATGTGCTCAGAGCTTGCTGGAAGTGGTCAACCTTTGCTTGCCAGCTTGTAGGAGACTCTGACTTGCGTTTGGTCAAAATAGAAAAGGTTTATTTGGGAAGGGAGCAAGAGACTCAATCGGCATGGGATGGAGATGAAGCTCATAAAACCCATTCACCCAACTCTCCAAACACCATCTGCCCCATGCATGGCAGAGGCTGCAGATCATGCAAGGGACTCAGTGGCTATCTCTGCACCCACTGAACAAGAGTGGATACAAGGGGAACTCACCAGAAAAAGAAAGAGTGAGTGAGTGCTCCACTCCCAAGAGTGCTATTCTCTTGTTGAGATCTGGGATCCAAACTGAGGTCCTAAGGGCACTCCATTAAGAAAACAAACAATGCCAAAAAGCAAGTAGGGAGTTCTCTGTAACGTTCTGCCTATGTTTAATCCTTCACCCAAAATATGGGGAGGCAATGGTCTAGTGGTATAATAGCTGGACTATTAATTCAGAGACCCAGGTACTGTTCTGGGATCTGGGTTCAAATCCTATCATCACAGATGTTGGAATTTGAATTCAATAACAAATCTGGAATTAATGAAGCTATTGTCGATTGGTGGAAAAGCCCACCAGGTTCACTAATGTCCTTCAGGGAAGGAAAATGCCTTCCTTACCTGGTCTGGTCTACATGTGACCCCAGATCCACAGCAATGTGGTTGACTCTTAACTTCCCTTTGGGCAATAATTGCTGGCCTAGCCAGTGACGCCTGAATAAAAAATAAAATCATCGACACAGGGCAGCTAGAAAGTTGCTCAGCTGTGGCACTGGTGAAGGTTAATGCCATGGCCATTCAACTTCTCAGAGATTAGGGCACTGGCATAGATACTTACTTACCCCATAATTACCTGGCACTTGAGTGGTATCTGTTCTTGAGACACTGGGAAGGAATATCATGTGAGGTTTCCATTCCTCAATTCCTTTGTGAGGGCAATCTTCCTGTGTTAAGGTCAGTTCCTTCACTACATTAAAGGAACAGATCCATTACTACCTAAGACCATAAGATAGCGGAGCAGAATTAGGCTATTCAGCCCATCTGGTCTATCCATCATTTGATCATGGCTAACATGTTTCTCAATCCCGTTCTCCCGCCTTCACCCCATAACCTTTGATCCCCTGACGAATCAAGAACCTATCTACCTCTGTATTAAATACACACGATGTGGCTTCCACAGAGTGATGATGTTATGCTGACAGTTATAGTCTAATATCCAGGATACGGGAATAATTTCTAACATACATTTATGTAACACCGGGAAAACACAACTTCAACAGTGATCATTATGATTTATAAGTAGCAAAAAAAAAGTTATCACACGCTGCATCAAATTATTACACAGCAGCAGTCTCCAGCTGTGTCAATAATACACAAGACAAAATCATGCACTCGCCATGGGCTGTTATTGAATAAGAAGTGATAAATTACTTTATTCTGACATTGGCACAACAACAACTTGTAATTGGATAACACCTTTAACTTGCAAGCTAACCCAAGGCATTTCACAAGTGTGTTGTCAAACACAATTTGACACTGACTCATGTGAGGAGATGTTATGACAGGTGAAATGTGGCTGAGGAGGCAGATCCTGATCAGAATCTTAAGGGAGGGGTAGCTGGAAAAGTTAATGAGGTTTTGTGGATGGATTTGGCAGAGCTCTGGAATCTCGGAGGCTTGTGTGTGCGGAAACAGAGGGAGAGAGAGAGAGAATTGTAAAGAGGGATGAAAATCTTTCTCACAATCAAAATAATGAAAATTTGAAATATGGACAAAAATTAATTGCTGGAAATACCCAACAGATCAGACACTGTTTGTGGAGAGAAGCAGAGTTAATGTCTCAGGTCGATAAACTTTCATCAATTCTGATAAGAACAATTCTGCTTAGAACGACCATTCAGGTTTCAGTACTAATCCCAGATTTGCCATTTGAGATGTGGAACCGAGATGGGAACATTACAGGTTAAACTGAGATTTTGTGCATGATTTGACTCCCATCATTGAATATTTGTGAACCATTCAGTGACTCTAGGGGATAGCAGTTTGAACTATAGTACCATTACAGCACGGAAGAATGTCATTTGTGCCTTTATGTCTATGTTACCTCTCTGAAGGAACAATTAATCTACTACCCCTACCACACCCTCGCCTCCTGTCAATGAGTTGTCTTGAATCTAAGCGGACCTCCAAAGTTGTATTAACTCCCAAGGTGGGGTCATCTCTCTCTCTCATACAAGAAATTTGCCAGACCGCTGCTGAAGTTTTATGGGCAGCTCCGGGAAGAGTGATTCACAAGAATGGTTCCAGGGATGAGGAACTTCAGTGATATTGAAGAATTGAGAACTGTTCTCCTTGAAAATGAGTAGGCTGAGAGGAGATTTGATGGCGGTTTTCAAAATCATGAACAGAGTAGAGAGGGTCAAACACTCGTGAAAGGAACAAGAGAGAATCAATTTAAAAAGATCTACAGAAGAAGCAAGAATGATGTGAGATAAAGCTTTTTTACACAGTGGGTAGTTAGAATCTGGAATGCACTTCCTGGAGATACAAAGAAGGCGAGTTTGATTGAGGCATTCAAGAGGATATTGATGATTATTTGGATAGAAATAATATGCAATGGATATCAGGAGGAAGCAGGAGATTGGCACATGACAATAACACTTGTTTAGCTAGCCAGTGCAGACAGGATGGGCTGAATGGCCTCCTCTTTGCTGGAACAATTCCAAGATTCTGTAAATGTTGGATTTCTGGGCTCCTCGATGCTGCAACAGATTCCAAGAACCTGGCTTCAATTTGCAGTTCGTAAATTTGGCTGAAATCCGGGAAGCGTTTTCATCTGATCGGCAACTCACATTGCTATCATTCAGCATGAATTTGAACATGTCCCGTGCAACAAATCACAAGGGGAGGGGGGAGAGAGAGAGACAGTTTCATTGCTGTTTGTGCAGCTACACCTGGGATTAGAGCCTGCTTTGAGAGCACTTGGAAAATTTATGGGATTAAATATTGGTGTGAAGGCAGCCGAGATATTTTCCAAGTTCCCACATCTCTTGAATTGAGAGTTTACTCTCAGTTGAGAGTAAATCAATTGCCCCCCAGAGATTCTGATTTTGATACAAATGGAAGAGGAAGTTCAAGTGACATACAAGTCTGCTCCCACATAATTTTAGCCTCCTCTTCCGATTGGAAGAGGTGAAGTCTTATGAAACTGTGAGGTGTTAATGTTCAAGAGCCACCTTTTTGAACTGCTGCTGTCCAGGTACACAACCCTTTGACGTTTGTTTGGAATTTGCATGTAGACAGGGTGGTTAAGAAGGCATTTGGCACACTTGCCTTCATTGCTCAGACCTTTTAGTAGAGGAGGTGGGACTTTATGTTTAATTTGTACAGGACATTGGTGGGGCCTCTTCTGGAGTACTTACCGAGTTTTGAGAAGATTTGTAGCTCAGGTTGAGGTTCTGGATGTAGGTTTGCTTGCTGAGCTGGAAGGTCCATTTCCAGATCTTTTGTCACCATACTAGGTAACATCTTCAGTGGGCCTCCGGGCAAAGCACTGCTGATAATTCCTGCTTTCTATTTATATATTTGGATTTCTTTGGGTTGGTGATGTCATTTCCTGTGATGTACTGGAATCCTCTGGAGTACTGTATCCAGTCCTGGTCTCCCTGTTATAAGAGGGATATTGTCAGGCTAAAGAGGGTTCAGAAGAGATTTACCAGGATGTTGTCAGGAATGGAAGGTTTGAGTTATGGGGAGAGGCTGGGACCTTTTTGACTGGATGTGTAAAAGTTTGAGGGGTGACCTTATGGAGGTTTATAAAATCATGAGGGGTATCGATAAGGTGAATGGCAGGTGTCTTTTCCCTGGGGTGGGGGAGTTCAAGACTAGGGGGCATATTTTTAAGGTGAGAAGAGAAAGATTTAAAAAAGACATGAGGGGCAATTTTTTTACACAGAGGTTGGTTCGTGTATGAAATGAATTTTCAGGGAAAGTGGTGAATGTGGGTACAATTACAACATTTAAAAGACATTTAGATAAGTACATGAATAAGAAATGTTTGGAGGGATAAGGGCCAAGTGCAGGCAGGTGGGATTAGTTTAGCTTGAGATTACGTTTAGGATGGACTGGTTGGACCAAAGGGTCTGTTTCTGCGCTGTATGACTCTACGCTGTGTAGGGACACCCACAACGCTGTTCAGGAGGGGGATCCAGGATGTTTTGGTGCCATTGAAGGAACTGTGATATACTTGCAGGCCAGGATGGTGTGTGGCTTGGAGGGGTAATAACAGGCGACAATTTTCCTCTGAATCTGCTGCCTTTGTCTTTCTGGAAGGTGGAGGCCGTGGGTTTGGAAGGTGCTATTCTAGTGAGCTCTGCTAGGTTGCTGAAGATGGTACACACTGCTGTGAGACTGCAGCGGTGGTTGAGATGTAGGATGGTAACAATCAAGTAGGCCCCTTTTTTCTGGACCCTGACGATCCTTTCAAGAGTTGTTTGTGTTACACCCATCCAGGTGAGTGGAGAGCAGTCCATCAATCTCCTGACCTGTGCCATGTCGATGGTGAGAAGTTTTTGGGAACATGTTTTGAATTCTTACTTACTCAGCCTTGTCTGTCACCAACAATAAGAGTTCGATTCCTGTGTCTACAGTCTGTAGAGATAAGTAATAGGCCGCAATATGATGGGGTCATGACAACAACAACAATGATGATGTGGCTTGCCCCATCAAGTCAGTTTGGTGCCAAGAGGGGTTTGGACCAGGAGAAATTTGGTCATTTTGTTTCTCTGTGGGCCTCGGCCTCACCAGGACACCCTCCCAAAAGCCCAAAGGTCCTGCAAGGGCCCCCCTTACACCTGCCTGCTGATAGGCTCTACCAAGCTTGGGTAAGAGTCTACTGAGGCCTAACAATGAGGCTCAGGTCATCAATTGATTTGTAATCAAGCTGGTTAGATTAGTTGGGATGCTGTTTTAAGGTCTCTTGTGATGCAGTGGTAACGTCCCTTCCTCTGGATTCTGTGGCCAAAGTCCAAGTCCCATCATCTCCAGTCGTGTGTCAGAACAGATCGATTTCAATTTTCTCAGAACCATATTGCTGCTGATGTTTAGCCTGGAGGAAGAAAGCCTCATCTTTTGCCTTGAGAAGCTTCAACCACATGGGAGCAATGTAGATTTCACCAGTTTGCCCATTTCTCCACCCCACCCTCACTTAATCTTAGATCCAACCCTCCAACTCAGCACCGCCCTCTTGAACTGTCCTACCTGTCCATTTTGCTCCCCATAAATCCGCTCCAACCTCCTCTCCAACCTGTCTCCTTCACCCCACCTTCATCTACCTATCGCATTCCTAGCTACCTTCCCCCAGCCCCACACCACCTCCCATTTATCTCTCAGCCCCCTTGGGCCATCCCCTCATTCCTGACGAAGAGCTTATGCTCAAAAAGTCGACTCTGCTTCTCCTCAGATGCTGCCTGACCGCCTGTGCTTTTCTAGCACCACACTCGACTCTAACCTTGCTAACCAGTCTACCATGAGGAATCTTGTTGATAGCTTTACTGATGTCCACATAGATCATGTCCACCTCTCTGCCATAATCAATCCTCTTAGTTACCTCTTTAAAAAACTCAATCAAATTCGTAAGATATGATTTCCCATGTACAAAGCCATGTTGACTATCCCTAATCAGTCCTTGCCTTTCCAAATACATGTAAATCCTGTCCCTCAGGATTCCCTCTGACAATTTGCCCACCACTGATGTCAGGCTCACCAGTTTATAGTTCCCTGGCTTTTCCTTACAACCTTTCTTAAATAGTGGCACCATGTTAGCCAATTTCCAGTCTTCCGGCACATCACGCGTGACTATCGATGTTCCAAATATCTCAGCAAGGGATCCAGCAATCACTTCCTGAGCTTACCACAGAGTTGTAGGGTACAGCTAATCAGGTCCTGGGGAGTTATCCATCTCTATGCATCTTAAGACATGCAGCACCTCTTCCTCTGTAATATGGACATCTTGCAAGGTGTGTGTGGTCAGTCCAGTAGAGTTTCTAGTCAATATTAACCCAACGATGTTGATAGTGTGGGATTCTTGCTTCCTGTTCTGATATTTGTGATGTTCCCACAATTGAGATGTCCACTCACTCATGCAGCATGGCCCCTTGACTAAAGAACAAGAGCATCTCCAGGAGCATCCTTAAACCCGACCTTAAGTTAGGAGAGAAATTGCGGGAGGACAACAGCCAAATTTTCTAAAACTGCACATAAATTTCATGGGAGAATGACTCCACGTTTTGGCAAAAAAAGTCTCAAACCTTCCTACTTAAAGAACAGCGCAATAAATCCAAGATACAAACACTATGGGGTGGTTCTCTGAGTCCCTGAACGGCACACGCACATTAATCAGGGCCCTTGAATTGAACTGAATGCTGCAGAAAAGGTGGCACTAGACGATAATAACAAAAATATTTTATGTTGAACTATGCCCTTGAGACCCTTTGATATTGCTCCAGGCACAAAGCCATTTTCAATTGAGTAAAAACAGCTAAGGTTTCACTTAAATGTTGCCCAGCCAAGTGTTCGTATTATAAACAGTATTTATTTTGAAATATAATCTCCTCAAGTGGCCATAATTCAGAATTAGTAAAACAATTTAATGAAAATTAATTAAAACAGCAGCTTTTAAAAATACAATAAGGTGTCTATCTTTCATCAGGTAGCTAGGTGATGAACAATACCATCTTTCAGATGAGATATTATACCAAGACATATTCACCCTCTAAGGATATTTCTTTTTGTCATTCAGTGATTCTGGCAATACTGTGCAAGGCCTGCACTTGTTGTCCATCCGTATCTAGATTTAAATATGATGGTACGCTGGGCCATTCCAAAGGGCTGTTAAGAGTCAGTAATATAAGCTTTGGGTCGAGAGTCACAAATAGGCCAGGATGGCAAATTTCCCTCCCTAAAACTTGGACATTTTAGTGCACTGAGGTAGTGAAGAAAGCATTTGGTATGCTTGACTTCATTCGTCAATGCATTGAGTACAGGAGTTGGGTGGGCATGTTGTGACTGTACAGGAAATTGATTATGCCACTTTGGAATACTCTGTTCAGTTCTGGTCTCCCTGCTATAGAAAGGATGATGTTAAACTTGACAGGGTTCAGAAAAGATTTACAAGGATGTTGCCAGGGTTGGAGGATTTGAGCCATGCGAAGAGGCTGAATAGGCTGGGACTGTTTTTCCATGGAGTGTCGGAGGCTGAGGGGTGACTTTATAGAATTTTATAAAATCATGAGTGGCATGAATAGGATGAATAGTACTTTGAAAAACATAAGGATAGATAAGTCCCACAGACCAGATGGGATATGCCCTAGGCCACTACAGCAAGTGAGGGAAAAGATTGCTGCGAGTTTGGCGATGATCTTTGCATCCTTACTGTCCACAGGAGGAGTGCCAGATGGTTGGAGAGGGCTAATGTTATTCCCTTGTTCAGGAAAGGGAATAGGGATAATCCTGGGAATTACAGACCAGTAAGTCTTACATCTGTGGTATGTAAAGTGTTGAAGAGGATTCTGAGAGACAGGATGTATAATTATTTGGAAAACCACAGTTTGATTAGAGATAGTCAGCATGGCTTTGTGAGGGTGTGGGAGATTTGTGAGGGGCAGGTCATGCCTCACAAACCTTCTGGAATTATTTGAGGGTGTGACAAAACACATTGATAAAGGTAGAGCAGTGGATGTGGTGTACATGGATTTTAGCAAGGTGTTTGATAAGGTTCCCATGGTAGGCTCATTCAGAAAGTAAGGAGGCATGGGATACACAGAAATCTGGATACAAAATTGGCTGGCCCATAGAAGACAGAGGGTGGTAGTAGATGGAAAGTTTTCGGCCCAGAGCTCGGTGACCAGTGGTGTTCGCAGAGATTGATTCTGGGACCTCTGCTCTTTGTGATTTTTATAAATGACTTGGATGAGGAAGCGGAAGGGTAGGTTAGTAAGTTTGCCGATGGTGGAGTTGTGGATAGTGTGGAGGTCTGTTGTAGGTTGCAACAGGACATTGGCAGGATGCAAAGCTGGGCTGATGAGTAGCAGATGGTGTTCAACCTGGAAAAGTGTGAAGTAATTTACTTTGGAAGGTCAAATTTGAATGCAGAATACAGAGTTAAAGACAGGATTCTTGGCATTGTGGAGGAACAGAGGGATTTTGGGGTCCATGTCTGTAGATCCCTCAAAGTTGCCACCCAAGTTGATAGAGTTGTTAGGAAGGCATATAGTGTGTTGGCTTTCATTAGCAGGGGGATGGAGTTTAAGAGCCACGAGTTATGCTGTAGCTCTCTAGAGTCCTGGTTAGACCACACTTGGAATATTGTGTTCAGTTCCGGTCACCTCATTACAGGAAGGATGTGGAAGCTTTAGAGCGGGTGCAGAGGAGATTTACCAGGATGTTACCTGGACTGGAAGACATCTCTTATGAAGAAAGTTTGAGGGAGCTAGGGCTGGATTGGAGGTGATTGGAGGAAGTTTTAAGAGATATGTCAGAAGTAGGTTCTTTACACAGAGTGGTGGGTGCGTTGAATGCACTGCCAGAAGCGGTAGTAGAGTCAGCGACATTAGGGACATTTAAGCAACTCTTGCATAGGCACAATGAAGTTAGTACAGTGAAGAGTATGTAGGTTAGTCTGATCTTAGAGGAGGATTGAAGGCCGGCACAACATCGAGGGCCAAAGGGCCTGTACTGTGCTGTACCATTCTATGTCTTTTCTCCAGAGTAAGGGGAGTCCAAGCTAGAGGGCATAGGTTTAAGGTGAGAAGGGTAAGATTTAAAAGGGACCTAACGGGCAACCTTTTCACCCAGAGGGTAATGTATGGAATGAGCTGCCACTGGAAGTGGTGGTTGAGGCTAGTACAATTACAACATTTAAAAGGCATCTGGATGTGTATATGAATAGGAAGGGTTTGCAGAGATATTGGTCAAATGCTGGCAAATGGGACTAGATTAATTTAGAATATCTGGTCAGCATGAATGAGTTGGATCAAAGGGTCTGTTTCCATGCTGCATATCTTTATGAGTTGATGGCTCTGTTGTTCATTCTAACTGAGTCTACTTTCAAATTCAGATTTATCAAAGTGCACTAGTTGCCTTGCATGGGATTTGAAATTATAACCCCAGAGCATTAGCTCAGGACTACTAGTCTACTGACATTACCACTATGTCTCTATCACTGAGGTGTGGTAAACTCCATTGCAGTTATTAAATAAGAACGTTATCTGTAGAGGAAAGGATTGCAGAAATCCAGAGGAGTGGCATTTGGTGAATTACTCTTATCAAGAGCTGGCGCATCTATGTGGCCTTTTCCCTTCTACATAACACTTTCTGACATGTGATGGCATCTCTCTAGATTTGGTGGGATTGAACCGAGACTCCCTGGCTCAGAGGCTAGACCACTGCACCACAAAACTCTGAAACTCTTCTGAAAAGCAACAGCAGAATTCTAACCAAGAGCTCTGGTCAATTTTCATCCCTCAACCAATACTTTAAAAAATAAACAGATTTCTTGGCCATTATCACCCAGCTGTTTATAGGAGCAAGCTGGCTATGAGATTTTCTGCAATATAACAGCAAACGGTTTCAGTTTAATATTGTCCCTGAAATATTAACAGTTCTGATAGTGCACTTAAAGTGTCAGCTTTTAAGTCTGTGGTCCGGAATGCGACTTGAACCGGTTACTCAGGTGAGAGTGCTGTTTACTGAGCTATGCCGAGCCCATGAACAGTATTCCCAGTTGAACGCTGATGAATGTACTGAAGTAATGAAAGGAAAAAGAAACAGATTCATTCCATCTGCTTGAAATAACTGACTTGCATCGAGTATGGTTTCAGTTGCTGTGCTACTCTGGGCTGTGTTTTATTTTATTTTTCCCAAGAAGAATCCAAACTTCAAGCAGAAGCCAGAAACCATTCCAAGTGTGAGGAACGTGTGGGAAACCAGAGAATTTTGGCTGCCAGTGATCGGCTGCAGTCCATGAGTGAGATTACATCCACCCGCTCCCTCAGAAACCACATTCAGTGCCTTGCTGAGGGAGCCTAACCAGATGTCAATCTGGAAACTGGTACAAAAGCTTTCCAGGAGACATATTCTGTCAGAATCTCACAAAGAATGGGAGCAGATCCACGTATGAGATGCTGAATGGAGAAGACAGGATTGAGGACCAATCTAGAAACAGGACAAGACGGGGCATCTACTCCCGTTAACGTAGCACGCACAGAATCATAGAGTGATGCAGCACAGAAACAGACCCTTTGGTCTAACCAATCCATGCTGAACATAATCCCAAACTAAACTAGTGCTACCTGCCTGCTCCTGGCCCATATCTCTCCAAATCTTCCTTATTCACGTACTTATCCAAATTTTGTTTAAACATTGTAATTGTACCCACATCCACCACTTCCTCAGGAAATTCATTCCACATGCTCAACACCCTCTGTGTAAAAAAAAAATTGCCCCCTCGTCTTTTTTAAGTCTTTCTCTTCTCACCTTAAAATTGTGCCCCCTAGTCTTGAATCTCCCTACCTTAAGGGAAAAAAAACAACTACCATTAACCCTATCTACATCCCTGATTGTTTTATAAACTACTATAAGATCACTTCTCAACCTCCTATGCTGGATTGGCTAAAGAACCAAAGACAACATCAGAAATAGCTTTTTAAAAAATAAGCTTCATTCCTTCGTTTGTTGTCCATCATTTGAAGTGAACAGTTTGCTAACCCTTTAGTAGCCAGTTAAGATTCAGTTCCTCTGTAGTGGGAATGATCAGGTAAGAACAGCAGATTTTCTTCCTTGAAGGATATTAATGAATCAGTTGGGTTTTACAATAATCAGTGACAGTGTCATGGTCACTGTCATTGAGACAGCTTTGAATTTCAGATGTATTAATTGAATTGGATTTACCATTCTCAACTCCACTTTTCTGCATTTCTCCATAACTCTTGCTTCCCATTCTGATCAAAAATCTATCTCAGCCTTGAATAGCCTTAATAACCCAACCTTGACAGCCCTCTGTGGTAAAGATTTCCATAGATTCACTTCCCTCGGAGAGGAGAAATTCCTCCTCATCTCCTTAAATTCCTTAAATATGTGACCCCTTATTCTGAGATAATGCCCTCAGGTCCTAGACTCTCCCACCTCAACCCAATAACATCGAGTCATCTATGGTGCTTATTCCAATACAAGCAACCAATAATACAAACCTTTATCTTCTTTAATCTCTTTTGTGATGTAGGTGTCACTGGTAAGGCAAGTATTTGTTGCCCGGCTCTAATTACTTTTGGATTGAATGACTTGTTAAGCCATTTCAGAGGGTAGTTAAGAGTCAACACAATACTGTGGGTCTGGAGTCCCACGCAGGCCAGACTGCGTAAGGGCAACAGATTTCCTTGTCAGGCAGGGCATTAGTGAACCAGATGGATTTTTAAGACAATTGACAATGGTAACCGATTTATTAATTGAATTCAAAGTTCAGCTTCTGCCATTGTGGGATTTGATCCAATGTCATCATAGCATTAGTCTCTATCTGTTGATTATCAGTTCAGTCACAATACAACAGATATATGTGCAACTAGGCATTTATAATTTCATATTAGCCACGTTGCTAGTAACTGTGCTATTTGTGGCTCTGTGCCTATTGTCTCAGAGTCAGAATGTGGTGGTTGAATGCTCTATTCAGACATCTGGAGGCATATCTGTGGAATTATACAAAAGGAGTGCTGTATTGTCAAAGTGCCATCTACTTCATAAGATGCTAAGCTGGGGGTCCTCCTACAGTCTTAGCTGGACATTGGAGAACCATGATGTTATATTGAAGAACACACGAGTTCTCCCTGGTATCCTGGGCCAACAGTTAGCCCTCACCCATTATCCCTAAAACAAATCCATTGATCTGGTCATTATCTCATTGCTGTTTGTGGGATCTTTCTATTTAACAATTATGTATGGATTATGAGCGGGAGTGTTCAGGTCTGCTCCAAATGTGCATTTCCACATTTTACAACAGCAGCTGCACTTCAGAAGTATTTTACCAGCTATCGAGTGTTTTCTGATGTCCTTGGTATTGTGAGAGGCGCTATGAAAATGCAAATCCTTTCCTGCACAAAATGCAGCCAAAGGTCAGTTGTGGCAAACAGTTCTCCAGCAGGGCAATGGCAGTGGATGCAGGAGGTATCAGGAGGGATGAGGGAGCTACCCTGGAGATTTAATTTGGTGTACAAGGTGGTGCTGTGCCAAAGATAACGTCCTTCATTACAATTATCTTTCAACAGGAGCTTTTATTAACTGACAGAAGGGAACTTAAAGAAACAATGAGCAGTATGTGTGGAAGCATCTGACAGTTTGCACAGCTCTCTATCGGGAAAAGCTGCCTAAGGGGATTGTACCTCTCTTTTTCTCTGCACACAGGGTATCGTGTTCAGTCTTGTCAAATCAAGTGCAGTCGATTGCAGACTCCCGTTTAATCCGCTACCTTTTCATAGAGTGTTTGGAGATTCCTTCTCAGGATGAGTGACAGTTATGGTGTGAGTCAGTTTTTAAGAAGGTTTGTGCTGCGTTTGGTCTGTTAAAGAAATACAAAGAACTTTTCAAGACACGGAATAACCAACCGACCTGGATTCAGAGGCCAGGTTGTATTTGTAGCCGGGCTCTAACCCAGGACTCAACCCCATTTGAATGAGATTGTCTCCATCACCTATTGCGAAGGTTTACCAGTCTCTGAAACTCCAACAGCACCTTCACAAAGTTCCAGATGCTCTGTTCAGCTCTCACATGATCCATTCTCCATGACTAAAATCCTCTCTTTTCCAGTTAACTCTCCTTCCTGACTCATTCCTAACAACGATGGATGCTGTTCAATTTGGACTGTGTTCTCTTTCACCTCTGGGCTTTGATGACACTAATGCAAGGAGGGCTGGTCTTTGCTGGGACTTGGCCCAGTTGCTTTAGATGCTGTTAGCCTCACTACCCCACTCCCTCTCAACTCCCACATCCTTCATACCTGTAGGGCAACTTATATCTCCACCCAATCCCATGCACCCTCATACCCTCCATGCCATCTCCATGACAACCCATCACCCCATCCATCTCCCCCATTCCCCTTTCATTCTACCATAGACCCCCATGGTACCTCCACAGCCATTCACACAATAACCACCACTGACAGACCTCACCATGGGAAGACAAAACAAACTTCCAAGAAACTAATATAGTTCTGACTCATACACACTTGGCATTTAAAAAAAAACTCTTCGATTCAAGTAATCCATTCAGCACTTTTAAAACTTCAAATGGTTAGTCTTCTATAAAAACAAATTTCTATTCACATTGTATATCAAAAACAGCCGATCATTTAATAGCCTCCTTAAACTGTCAATCAAACTGTAAAATCAAAATCCCTGTTGGAATAATTGGAGCTTTTGTAACTCAGCCAAACATCCATAGTGACCTCATAATAGCCTTTGGTGAATTGTCAAAAAAGGTTTTTATTGAAACTGCTGTGACAGATAGCAATATTAATTTCTAAAAAACACCAGATGGCCTGTCAATCAAACCAGAGTTTTCTTTTTGAACTATTATCAACAACTCAGCATGGTTTTCTTCACGTTTAAAGAGTGGGAATTTGTTTTTAAAAAGCCTTTCAGATATTGCAATTAAACAAACCTATTCCACCTTCCATAAAACTTTATGTCTACTCCTGTAACAAACTGCTAAAAATGATCAAAAAAGGAATGAAATTGAACAGAGAACCTTGCATTGATTTAGGCCCTGTCGACCCTGCAAAGTCCTACTTAATAACATCTGGGAGTTAATACCAAAATTGGGAGTGTTGTCTCACAAACTAGTCAAGCAACAGCATTGTACTCACAGAATCAAACTTCATACACAATGTCCAGATATCACAATCACCATTCTGGCATATATCCTGTCCCACAAACAGGACAGACTCAGCAGAGATGGCAGTACAGTGGTATATAGTCAGGGGGGAGCTGCCCTAGGAGTCCTTAACATTGACTCCAGACCCCATGAAGTCTCATTGCATCAAGTTAAACATTGGCAAGGAAGCTTTCTGCTGATTAACATGTACCATCCTCCCTCGGTACCCCTCCATGTTGAACAACACTTGGAGGAAACACTAAGGATGGCAAAATGTACTCTGGGTGGAGGATTTCAATATCCATCACCAAGAGTGGCTCAGCAGCGGCATTATTAATCGAACTAGTAGAGTCCTAAAGGACATAGCTGCTAGACTGGGTCTGCAGCAGGTGGTGAGTGAACCAACCAGAGGGAAAAACATACTTGATTCATTCTTAGCAATCAGCTAGCTACAGATGTGTCAGTTTATGACATTGGTAAGAATGACCACTGTACAGTCCTCATGGAAACAAAGCCCAATCTTCTTCACATTGAGGATACCTTCCGTGATATTGTGTGACACTATTACGGTGTTAAATGGGAAAGACTTATAACAATCTAGCAACTCAAGACTAGGCATACATGATGTGCTGTGAGGTATCAATCGCAGAAAAACTATACTGAAACACAACCTGCAACTCAAATCTGAGTATATCATCCACTTTACCATTACCATTAAGCTAGATGATTAATCCAGGGGTTCAATGGAGAGCGCAGAAGGGCATGACACGAGTATCACTAGGCATACTTGAAGATGAGGGTCAACCTGGTGAAGCTCTAACACAGCCCAAATTGGGTGCCCAACAAGTGATAGATAGAGTTCAACAATCCCACAACCAATTGATCAGACCAAAGCACTGCAGTGCTGTCACATCATGAATGGTGATGAACAATTAAACAATTCACTGAAAGAGGAGGCTTCACAGATATCCCCATACTCAATGATGTAAGAGACCTGCACATCTGTGCAAAAGATAAGGCTGAGGCAATCGCAGCAATCTCTAGCCAGAAGTGCTGAGTGGATTGCAGCCTCCTCCAATGGCCCTCAGCATCATAGATACCAGTCTTTTGATTCACTCCATGTGATATCAAGAAATAGCTGGAGGCACTGTTTCTGCAAAAGCTATGGGCCATGACAACATTTTGGCAATAGTACTGAAGGCTTGTGCTCCAGAACTTGCAAGCTCTTCCAGTACAGCTACAACATTAGCATCTACCTGACAATGTGGCAAATTGAGGAGAAAGTGAGGTCTGCAGATGCTGGAGATCAGAGCTGGAAATGTGTTGCTGGAAAAGCGCAGCAGGTCAGGCAGCATCCAGGGAACAGGAGAATCAACGTTTCGGGCATAAGCCCTTCTTCAGGAATGGGGAACGTTTGTCCAGCAGGCTAAGATAAAAGGTAGGGAGGTGGGATTTGGGGGAGGGGCGTCGGAAATGTGATAGGTGGAAAGAGATCAAGGTGAGGGTGATAGGTCAGACTGGGGTGGGGGCGGAGAGGTCGGGAAGAAGATCTCAGGTTAGGAAGGCGGTGCTGAATTTGATGGATTTGACTGAGACAGGGTGGGGGGAGG
>NC_057748.1:5533458-5567964 GCF_004010195.1 Chiloscyllium plagiosum
CCAGTGTGGTTGCGGAAGATGGATTGTTCCACATATCGTACGAAGAGGCAGGCATAGCTGGGGCCCATGCGCGTGCCCATGGCTACTCCTTTCGTTTGGAGGAAGTGGGAGGATTGGAAAGAGAAGTTGTTCAGGGTGAGGACCAGTTCAGTCAGTCGAAGGAGGGTGTCAGTGGAAGGGTACTGGTCGGTACGGCGGGAAAGAAAGAAGCGGAGGGCTTTGAGTCCTTCGTGATGGGGGATGGAGGTGTACAGGGACTGGATGAAAATAAGGCGTTGGGGACCGGGGAAGCGAAAATCATGGAGCAGGTGGAGGGCAAATTGCCCAGGTATGCCCTGAACACAAAAAGCAAGATAAAACCAATCCAACCAATTACTGCTCCATTAGTCTGCTCCCGACTGTCAGAAAGTGATGGAAGGTGTCATCAGCAGTGCTATCAAGCATCACCTGCTCAGCAATAACCTGCTCAGTGACGCCCAGTTTGGGTTCTGCCAGGATCAATCAGTTCTTGACCTCATTACAACCTCGATTCAAACATGGACAAAATAACTGAATTCCAGAGGGGAGGAGAGAGGGACAACCCTTGACATCAAGGCTGCATTCAATCTAAAGTGGCATCAAGGAGCCTGAACAAAACTGGAATCGATGGGTATGTCCATTGGTTGGAGTCATACCTGACACATAGGAAGATGGTCATAGTTGTTGGAGGCCAGTCATCTCAGCTCCAGGGTACCTCTGCAGGAGTTCCTCAGGGTAGTATCGTAGGCCCAACCATCTTCAGCTGCTTCATCAGTGATTTTCTCTCTGTCATAAGGTCAGAGGTGGGGATGTTCGCTGATGATTGCACAATGTTCAGCACCATTTGTGACTCCTTAGGTATTGAAGCAATCCATGTTCAAATGTAACAAGACCTGTTCAATATCCAGGCCTGGGCTGAAAAGTGGCATGTAACATTTACGCCACATAAATGCATGAATGCTAGTCAATGACCATCTCCACCAAAAATTATCCATTATTCAATGACCACTGAGAACCCATTCTATGCTTGATCAACGCATTGAATCTCTTGACATTCAGTAGCATTACAATGCGTGATTGAATGAGCATCTCAATTGTGGGAGCATCACAGATCCAAATCACACCTGCATGTACGAGAGCAAGTAGTAAGAATCCCCCACTATTAACATCCTAGGGGTTGCCATTGACTAAAAATTGAACTGGATTTGCCACGTAAGAACAGTGGCTACAAAATCAGGCCAGAGGCTAGGAATCCTGCAGCGAGTAACCCAATTTCTCACTCCCCAAATCTTGTCCACTACCAAATGGACACAAATTAGGATTGTGATGGAATACTCTCCACTTGCCTTGATGGGTGCAGCTCCAACAGCACTCAAGAAGCTTGACACCATCCAGATCAAAACAGCCCACTTGATTGGCACCACATCCACAAACATCCACTCCCTCTATCACCGACGGTCAGTAGCAGCAGTGTGTACTATCTCCAAGATGCACTGCCGAAATTCACCCAAGGTCCTTAGACAGCACCTTCCAAACCCATGACCACAACCATCTAGAAGGACACAGGCAGCTTATACATGGGATCACCACCACCTGCAAGTTTCCTTCCAAGCTACTCACCATCTGAACTTGCAATCTTTCTGATTCTTCGAAAATCTAGCCTGAGGAACTTACATTGATCAAGAAGAGATCAAGTGGGTATGGAAGAGAAAGCCATGAATCTGATTAACTGCAAGTATGAAGGAAAGTAAAGTAATAAGTTATATCAGCGCAGAGTTAAAACACAAATCAAGAGATGTTATTATCTCTGTCAATGGCAAACTTATCTCCTTGACTGAGTATTATGGTTATAGAACATAGAACATAGAACAATACAGCACAGAACAGGCCCTTTGGCCCACGATGTTGTGCCGAACATTTGCCCTAGCTTAAGCACCCATCCATGTACCTATCCAATTGCCGCTTAAAGGTCACCAAAGATTCTGACTCTACCACTCCCACAGGCAGCGCATTCCATGCTCCCACCACTCTCTGGGTAAAGAACCCACCCCTGACATCTCCCCTATACCTTCCACCCTTCACCTTAAATTTATGTCCCTTGTAACACTCTGTTGCACCCGGGGAAAAAGTTTCTGACTGTCTACTCTATCTATTCCTCTGATCATCTTATAAACCTCTATCAAGTCATCTCGTCTAATGTTAAATTTTATAGGAAAGAAAGAATTCATAGAATCACAGTTGCATTGATATAGTGCCTTTCACGAATACAAGGCATCTCAAAATGCTTTACCATCCAATGAAGTACTTAGAGTCATAGAGATGTACAGCATGGAAACAGACCCTTCGGTCCAACCTGTCCATGCCGACCAGATATCCCAACCCAATCTAGTCCCACCTGCCAGCACCCAGCCCATATCCCTCCAAACCCTTCCTATTCATATACCCATCCAAATGCCTCTTAAATGTTGCAATTGTACCAGCCTCCATCACTTCCTCTGGCAGCTCATTCCATACATGTACCACTCTCTGCGTGAAAAAGTTGCCCCTTAGGTCTCTTTTATATTTTTTCCCTCTCACCCTAAACTATGCCCTCTAGTTCTGGACTCCCCAATCCCAGGGAAAAGACTTTGCCTATTTACCCTATCCATGCCCCTCATAATTTTTTAAACCTCTATAAGGTCACCCCTCAGCCTCCGACGCTCCAGGGAAAACAGCCCCAGCCTGTTCAGCCTCCCTCTCAAATCCTCCAACCCTGGCAACATGACTTGTAAATCTTTTCTGAACCCTTTCAAGTTTCACAACATCTTTCCGATAGGAAGGAGACCAGAATTGCACACAATATTCCAACAGTGGCCTAACCAATGTCCTGTACAGCTGCAACATGATCTCCCAACTCCTGTACTCAATACTCTGACCAATAAAGGAAAGCATACCAAACGCCTTCTTCACTATCCTATCTACCTGCGACTCCACTTTCAAGGAGCTATGAACCTGCACTCCAAGGTCTCTTTGTTCAGCAACACTCCCTAGGATCTTACCATTAAGTGCATAAGACCTGCTAAGATTTGCTTTCCCAAAATGCAGCACCTCGCATTTATCTGAATTAAATTCCATCTGCCACTTCTCAGCCCATTGGCCCATCTGGTCAAGATTCTGTTGTAAATCGAGGCAACCCTCTTCGCTGTCCACTATACCTGCAATTTTGGTGTCATCTGCAAACTTACTAACTGTACCTCATATGCTCACATCCAAATCATTTATGCAAATAACAAAAAGTAGAGGACCCAGCACCAATCCTTGTCGCACTCCACTGGTCACAGGCCTCCACTCTGAAAAGCAACCCTCCACCACCACCCTCTGTCTTCTACCTTCTGAACTGCAGTCACTTTTATCACGTAGGAAATGAGTTAGCCAATTCAAGCACAGCAAGTTCCCACTAACAACAAAATGATGATTGCCACAAGCTCTATTAATCTCAATTGACAGATAAATGTTGAATAGGCTGACAGTACAGAGATTACTTCCCCATGCTTCTTCGAAATAGTTTTATTCACCTGAAAGGACAGATGAGGCCTCCATTTACATTTTTCCCAAAAGACTGCTCCTGCAGCAATGCACCTCTTCCCACAACCTTTGCCTGATTGTGCTCCATTGAGGCACCTCCGGATGTTTCATAAGGTTTCACAGTGATTTAATGAATGCAGTATTTTAAACAAGCCTGTGCATGATCAACACTCTTAAATGGATTCTGTTCAGGAGTGCTCAGAGATATTCTGTTCAATAAACCCTCACGGACTTGAGTGTTGATTATCACAAGACCATTCCTGATGTTGAAGGCCATCCCCCATTCAAAAACATCCAATTATTTATTGCTCCCAGTCTTGTATCTCCACTTTACCACTAAGAATCCATTCTGTGCTTGATTACACATGAATGTTTTCATATTGATCCAAAGTAGTCACATAAAAATTATTTCTTAAAAATGTTTTTTGGTTCATGGGATGTGGGATCCCTGGCTAGACCAGCATTTACTGCCATCCCTAATTGGCCTGTAAAGTGTCAACCACATTGCTGTAGGTATGGGATTTACATATTGGCCAGACTGGGTAAGGACAGTAGTTTCCTTCCCTGAAGGACATTAGTGAACCAGATGAGTTTTTATGACAATTGACAATGGTTTCATGGTCATAGTCAGCTGAACTTTTCTGTTAATTCCAGATTTTTATAAAATTGAATTTAAATTTCACCATCTGCCATGACAGGATTTGAAGCCAAATCCTTGGTTCTGGATTATTAGTCCAATGACATAAAGTAAACTGTCTCTCTCACTTAGCGGAGTCTGGTGTCCAGCATTAGCTTTTCTGATGCTGTTTCACCCTCACCCTCCCTCTCAAGGTGCAGGATGATTATTTCGCTGCTCTTTGGACGCTGCCTGAACTGCTGTGCTCTTCCAGCACCACTAATCCAGAAGATGATCCAATATAACCTGGTGCAGACTCTTCTCCCCATTCATAACTCTGCTGGAGCTATCCCTATTGTTGCATGTGGGGTGGCCCTATAATCAAATAGGAACTGGGACAATTTGGTATCTCGTGAAGGTATAGGCTGTTTCTTTAAGGCTGCCTTCAAATTTGGACTGCTTCTTCTGCCAGACCATTGGGTCATGGATGATATGGAGCTGTTCTTCTATTTCAAATTCCATTTAATGTTCAGAAATATGCAAATTCTCTACTGCCAAACCTGTTATCTGTGTCTAACACTTCTAGGAGTCTGTGTCTTGCAAAAGATGCATGCAGTGTTTCTATCATTGTCCCCATGTTTGACGAATGAACTCTATGCACATCCAGCCATTTTGAGTGGGCATCCACAATGACTAAGAACATTAATCCCTTGAATAGTGAATGTGTAACCGAACCATTCCTATGAAAGTGGGGGGAGCTGCTGGCAGAAATTTTTGTCCTCATTGGCACTCTGGGCACTGCCCCACCAATGCAGCTATATCTGTATCCAATCCTGCCAGCAGACATAACTTCTCACCAGTGGATTTCATCAAGTATCTGGCAGTGACCTTTGCTTGGGCCAATCACTCTTGATCCCCCTAATAATATGCCGACCTCTACTGTGATCTGGTCTCTCCGGGTCCAAAAGGGTCTCAGTTCTGGTTGTGACAACCCTTGGGTTTCCCCATCACTACCGACTGTTTCAGTTTTTCCAGGAACAGATCCTTCTGTATCTAACTTCTAATATTGGCAGCTGTGACTGGAAGTGTGTCCGGAAAATTTAAAACCATTATGGATTCTTCCAGTTGTGATTCCACTAGTGGTTCTCCCTGCATCCACATTTACTACCTGGCCTCCCAGATGGTGTTCTAATTGTAATTATACGCACTTAGAATGAGAGCCCACTGCTGAATTCGGCCTGAAGCTATGGCCAGGACTGCTTTGCCCTCTTTAAGTAGACCTAGCAGGGGTTTGTGGTTATTATTAATATAATATGTGGTTATTATATTAATATAATATAATAACCTAGCAGGTTATTATTATAAGTCCATAAAGGTTTTAGTAGAATAAATCACCTCCTGACTCCCCAAAGGCCTGTTCATCATTGAGAAGGCAAAGTCAGGAGTGTGATGAAATATTCCTCACTGGCCTGGATGGCTGCAGCTCCAACAACACTTGTAAAGCTTAACAAAGCAACCCTCATGATTGGCACCTCATTCACAAACATCCCCAAACATTCACTGCTGATGTTCAGTCACAGCAGTGTGTGCTATCCACATGATGAACTGCAAAACAAACCCATGACCGATTCCATCTAAAAGGGCAACTGGTACATGGGAACATACCACTGGTAAGTTCCCCTTCAAACTACTCACCATTCTGACTTCGAAATATATCGCTGTTGCTTCGCTGTTGCTGGGTTGAAATCCGAGAACTCATTCCCTAAGAGCATTGTGAAGCTACCTACCGCACATGGATTGTAGTGGTTCAAGAAGGCAGCTCACTGACACCTTCTCGGGGGGCAACTAGGGACGGAAAATAAGTATTGGCATAGAGTGCCACATTCCAAAAATGAATAAAGAAAAAGCAAAGCAGTTATTGTGGATGTAAAACATCAACAGAGTTTACTGATGACTTCAGGGTCTCCTGCAGTAATTCACTGACTGTAGCAATAGAGGTAATCCTTCCAGGAATTGGTTGAATATTCAAGTATACAAATGAATACCGAAAGCTCACCTCATAGCCATCTCTCAGCCTTAATCTTAACATTCTGTTGCCTCACCTTTCTTAAAACTGTTTCACTTTTACAGGACCCTGCTCTATCTTAGGAGGTGGAGTGTTGCATTAACCTTTTGGAAGCAAAGGCTGAATACTCCTGAAACCTCAATACTTTCACAAAAATCCAAGAAGCAGAACTGGGGGAGTGGGGGAGGAGGTGAGGTGGGAGGGGTTACGAGGAGTGAAGATGGGGAGTGAACACTTACCCACAACCTTCCTCATGGACGGCAGTTCTCCTGCCACCAAGCAGTCTGCTTCCTTTGTTTTATCTTTTGTCAGCAGATTAAACTTCATGTGACTGCAAGTCCATTCCGTGACATGCCAGATGGATTATTGTTCCCAGCATCCTTTGCAGAGCAAGGAAGTTGCCCCAAAGGCTGTTGGGCGATGGAGCAGGTAATCGATAATCAATAATCCAAGCCAGGCCCCTGTTACGGTCAGACCTGTCACTCCGGCTTACTGTCAAATCAGATTGGTTCGATTAATCAAATTATTGCAACTTAATCAATGCACAAAGTTAACTTCGCCACTTATGATTATAAAGTCATTCCATAATGAAAGGCCCTGTCACAATATTTATTTGTTTGGCAGAAAGAACAAGAATCTTGCCTTGTTAATAACATTCCTGTCCCTTCACAAAACTGCAAATCCACACTTTGGTTACTCAGCAGCACAATAAATGACATTCCATAAGATCATAAGACATCAGAGCAGAATTTGGCCATTCAGCCCATTGTACCTGCTCTGCCATTTGATTATGACTGATATGGTTTTTTACACAGAGGATGATTCGTGTTTGGTATGAACCTTCTGAGGAAGTGGTGGATGTGGGCACAGTTACAATGTTTAAAAGACACTTAGATAAGTACATGAATAGAAAAGATTTGGAGGGATATGGGCCAGGAGCAGCCAGGTGGGACGAGTTTAGTTTGGGATTATGTTTGGCATGGACTGGTTGGACCATAGGGTTTGTTTCCATGCTACATGACTCTCTCTTTCTATCTGTCTTAAATACACTCAATGACTTGGCCTCAACAGCCTTCTCTGGCAATAAGTTCCACAGATACATCAACCTCTGGCTAAAGAACTTCCTCCTCATTCCTCCTGCTGCCATTTGTAAACTCTTACTTTTAACTTTTTTAAAAAAATTAACACAGTTCTTCGATGTTATTCGGGTTGTTGTCACTGCTCACTCAATGTTTACAATGCTCCTTAAACCTCTCCCTTTGATCACCTGGGATTTAATTATCTCCTTACGAGGCTCAGTATCAATGTTTGTTTATTGAGATGCCTAAAATGAGGTCTAAGTACAGCTTTTCCTTATTGTCATGTTCCATGTACTTGGAGTGAAACACATCTCCTGGGTGGAGAATTATTACTGTATTGCTCTGAGCCTACACAGGGTTCAATATTGAATATGAATCTTGCAGTCCTTGACTTGCCCACCCTCATTTTCCCTCCTGTTAGCTTCTGCAGGTAATGTAGATTAGACATCCCTAGCTTTGAAACTAAAGCACAAATTCACTTTAAACATATCATTCTCAAAGGTAATGACCGACAGATGGTCTCTTTGGCTCATGGCAAATGGCACAGTTAGGATCCACGTTTGCTTATTGTCTGCTAGGCCTCAATTCCAGTGTGATGTTGAAATGCTGAGAGATTGCCCTTGCCCTTAACTTGCACCTCTCCCAGTGGAGAGGCATGCCCTCTTGACAGAGTAAAGGCAGTAAGGATATAACCCCGACTGGAAAAGGTGGTCTAGTGCCAGGTACACGGGCTCAGTATTGGGGTAGCCCATTTATGACTGAGGTGAGGAGGAAAGTCTTCCCTTAGAAGGTGTGGGAGTGATTCTTTGGAATTCTCCACCCAGTGGGGCTGTGAATGCTCAGTCATTGAGTACATTCAAGATAAAGATTAATATTGTGGCGAGTGACTCACCTTCTGTCTCCACAAAGCCTGTCCACCATCTACAAGGCACAAGTCAGGAGTGTGAGGGAATACTCTCCACTTGCCTGAATGAGTGCAGCTCCAACAACACTCAAGAAGTTTGACACCATCCAGGAAAAAGCAGCCTGCTTGATCACACTGCATCTACTCCCTCCACCATCAATGCTCAGTAGCAGTATTGTGAACCATTTACAAGATGCATTGCAGAAATTCACCCAAGATCCTCATACAGCACCTTCCAAACCCACCACTTCCATCTGGAAGGACAATGGCAGCAGACACATGGGGACACCACCAACTTCAAGTTCCTCTCCAAGCCACTCACCATCCCGACTTGGAAATATATCACTGTTTGTTCACTGTCGCTGGGTCAAAATCCTGGAATTCCCTCCTTAAGCGCACTGTGAGTCAACCTTCGAGCAGGTGGACTGCAATGGTTCAAGAAGGCAGCTCATCCCCACTTCTCAAGGGCAACTAGGGATGGGCAATAAATGCTGGATAGCAACATCCCATAAAAGAATTCAAAACAAGATCTCTGGACAAGGTAGTGTTAAGGAACCGTGTTAGTGCTGAAAAAGGGAGATGATTAGCCAAGATCTAGAGTGGCAGAGTGGACTCGATGGGCATAATGGCATACTCCTATTTTTCCACATTGACTGAGGCTACCACGAAGATCTTACCTTCTCAACCTCTGTCCTCTCCTAAGGCCTGGTGACCCTCAAGTTAAACCACCACCAGTTGCCTCTGTAGAGAGAGTAGCCTAATGGTCCAGTAGGACAATGGCCACTGTACCTTCCCTTTATTTTCCTGTGTACTCAGACAGTGTAGCTTACGAAAATACAACCTCAGAGCAGAGAAAGGCAGGTTTCAAACCCAAGCAAGACATGTGTAGCTGCAGCGGACTAACTGTTCTGCCCTCCAGCAGAGCGGAGAATCTAACCTACTTATTAACACATGATTTCATCTCAACTCACCTGCTATACCGTACGACTTCTGGACAAGTTTAGATCTGCAGGATGTATTGTGTCCTTATGAAAAGGAAACAGGCAAAATAATTCATCATGGTCTTTGATTAATGGTAGGGGCCTTCAAGAAATCAAATAAGTTCATTTTTTTTGTAAGATGATTATTGACCTGAATTTGATGCAAATATTACAATATGCTGCTGAAGTGCCTGCAAACGAGTCATCTTTTGGATTTTTTGTCTCAAGGGCTACCTTGATGTGTTTGTGGAGTGTTTCAAGGGCGTGTGTTTTCCAATTACTTTTAAATTCCAATTTGTGTTTTGAAAATGTTCAGTAATTAGGGCCTTGTAGCTGACAAATACCTTTGCTGGGAGGAGTGGTGGAACAGAATCACTGTGCCTTTCATATCCTTGGGTCATCCCAGTAAAGCACTTCACAAACAATCAATGTTATTTGAAGTAATGTCAGTGTTGCATAGCAACACATAGAGTGACCAAACTGTGAGCAGTGAGGTTTGGGAGCAGTGGGAAGCTAGGGAAGTGATTGCTCGGCCGCTTGCTGAGATATTTAGCTCATCGATAGTCACAGGTGAGGTGCCGGAAGACTGGAGGTTGGCTAATGTAGTGCCATTTAGGAAAGGCCAGGGAACTATAGACTCGTGAGCCTAACATCAGTGGTGGGCAAGTTGTTGGATGGAATCCTGAGGGATAGGATTTACATGTATTGATTAGGGATAGTCAGCATGGCTTTGTGCGTAGGAAATCATGTCTCATGAATTTGCTTGAGTTTTTTGAAGAGGTAATAAAGAGGATTGATAAGGGCAGAGGGGTGGATGTGATCTATATGGACTTCAGTAAGGCGTTCAACAAAGCTCCTCATGGTAGACTGGTTAGCAAGGTTAGATCTCATGGGATACAGGGAGAACTGGCCATTTGGATACAGAACTGGCTTGAAGGTTGCAGACAGAGGGTGTTGGTGGAGGGTTGCCTTTCAACTGGAGGCCTGTGACCAGTGGTGTGCCACAGAATCAGTGCTGGGTCCACTGCTTTTCATCATTTATATAAATGATTTGGATGTGAACATTGGAGGTATAGTTATTGAGTTTGCAGATGACACCAAAATTGGAGATGTGATTAGAGTATATCGAAAACTGCTCCGATCCACTGAATTAAAAAAAGATTAAATCTTTCCATTTTTGGGATGGACAATTTTTAACACAGGCACCAATTCAAAATACATTACCCTTTTAACAAATGAGGATTTTGAATTTGAGCTGGAGACAATTTTACCAAACTTCACTGGCTGATTAGTAGCTGCATTCCATTATTATTTTACAATGAAGACTTTCCAAAACAGTTGGCTGGCTTTGGGAGAGTTGGCCTTATAATAATGATCACTGCTGCTTTATGCTTTCGCATGGACTGCAACATTCATCTCTCATCAAAGTTTAAAGAGGCAGAGTAGTCAATATAGGTGGAGTTAATCTAGAAACAAATTCAGAATAGGATAGAAATCACAATAATACCCAGAAGGTTAAATTAAAAGGGAGTAGGATGTGTTTAGTGTCTTTCAGGAAAAACAACAGGTGCAGCAAATGATTGCTTAAATTATAATCATTGCATTACCAACTGGTGAAAAAATAAGCGCCTTCTCTTGTGTAACCAGAAGGCTGGAACCTGTTCTCTTTCTTTAAAGCCTCACTTGTTGCAAACAGCCCTCCAACTCATAGAGTTCCTATAGTGTGAAACAGGCTCTTCGGCCCAACAAGTGCACATCAGCCCTCTGAAGGGGAACCCATCCAGACGCATTCACCCACTCTATTATCCTTACCCCTTACCAATGCACCTAACTTACACATCTGCAACTCATGCCTTCTAGGCTAATTATCCGCTGTTAACTCTAGATATTTGCTCATCAACCTTTTCAGGGATCTTATCATGCACCTCTAGGGCAGGTAGTCTTGAAACCGCGCCCTCCCTCCCCTGGGCCCAGGGGCACTACCACAAAAACCATGCTAAATTGCCCGCAGTGTCCAAGGATGTGCAGATTAGATGGATCATCTACGGAAAATGCAGGGATACAGCGATAGGGGTGGTGGGTCTGGGAGGGATGTTATAAGACCATAAGACATAGGAGCAGGAATTAGGCTATTCAGCCCATTGAGTCTGCTAATAATTTTTCAACACCATACTCCTGCTTTCTCCCCATAACCCTTGATCCCCTTGATACTCAAGAACCTATCTATCTCAGTCCTAAATATACTCAATGACCTGACCTCCACAGACTTCTGTGACAATGAATTGCATAAAATCACCACTGTCTGGCTGAAGACGTTTCTCCTTCGCTCCATTCTAAAAGGACTTCCCTTGACTCTCGGATCCTAGTCTCTCCTACCAATGGAAACATTTTCCCAACATCTACACTGTCCAGACCATTCAGTGTTTTGTATGTTTCAATTAGATCCCACCTCGTCCTTCTAAACGCCATCACGTACAAACCCAGCATCCTCAAACGTTCCTCATATGTTACGCTTTCCATTCTTGGGACCATTCTCGTGAACCTCCTCTGAACATGCTTCAGGGCCAGTACATCCTTCTCAGATACGGGGCCCAAAACTCCAAATGTGGTCTAACCAGATCCTTATAGCACCTCAGAAGTACATACCTGCTTTTATATTCAAGTCCTCTCAAAATAAATGCCATAATTGCATTTGGCTTCCTAACTACTGACTCAACCTGTAAATTTACCTTCAGAGAATCCTGGAGTAAAACTCCCAAATCTCTTTGCACTTCAGACTTCTGAATTTTCTCCCCATTTAGGAAGTAGTCCATGCCTCTATTCTTCCCACCAAAGTCATGACCTCACACTTTCCCACTTTATAATCCAGCTGCCAGTTCTTTGCCCACACTCCTAACCTGTCCAAATCCTTCTGCAGTCTCCCTGCCTTCTCAATGCTACCTGTCCCTCTACCTATCTTTGTATCATCTACAAATCTAGCCAGAATGCCCTCAATTATTTCATCTAGATCATTAATGTATCAAGTGTAAAGTTGTGGTCCCAACAGTGACACTTGCAGAATACCAACTGACATCCTGAGAACGACCCTTTTATCTCCATTCTCTGCTTTCTACCAGACAGCCAAGCTTCTATCCATGCTAGCACCTTGCCTCTGACACCCTGGGCCTTTATCTTACTCAGTAGCCTCCTGTGCAGCACTTTGTCAAAGGACTACTGAAGTCTAGGTAGGTAACATCCATGGGCTCTTCTTGGTCTAACCTGCTTGTTACTTCCTCAAAGGATTCTAGCAGATTTGTCAGGCATGACCTCCCCTTGACGAAACCATGCTGATTTTGCCCTATTTTACCATACACTTCCAAGTATTCAGAAATCTCATCCATCACAATAGATTAGTGGAATGCAAGGTGGCACAGTGGTTAGCACTGTTGCCTCACAGCACCAGAGAGCTGGAGTCAATTCCCGCCTCAGGCAACTGTCTGTGTGGAGTTTGCACGTTCTCCCCGTGTCTGCGTGGGTTTCCTCCGGGTGCTCCGGTTTCCTCCCACAGTTAAACAATGTGTAGGTTAGGTGAATTGGCCATGCTAAATTGCCGTAGTGTTAGGTGCAGGGGAATGGGTCTGGGTGGGTTGCTCTTCGGAGGGTCGGTGTGGACTTGTTGGGCCGAAGGGCCTGTTTCCACACTGTAAGTAATCTAATCTAAAATTCCAGGATCTTACCCACAGCCAAGGTTAGGCTAATCGGTCTGTAACTTTCCGTCTTTTACCTTATTTTCATTTTAAACAGGGATGTCACCTTAGCAATTTTCCAGTCCTCTGGGACCCTCTCTGATTCTAGCAATTTCTGAAAGATCACCACTAACACCTCCACTATCTCTTCAGCTATCTTTCCTAAAACTCTGGGGTGTAGTCCATCTGGTTCAGGTGTTTTTTTAAAATAGAATCCCCACAGTGTGGAAACAGGCCTTTCGGCCCAACAGTCCACACCATCCCTCTGAAGAGTAACTCATCCAGACTCATTCCCCTACCTTATTACTGTACATTTACCACCGACTAATGCACCTAACTTATACATCTATGGACAATTTAGCACGGCCAGTTCACCTAACCTGCACATCTTTGGATTGTGGGAGGAAACCCACACAGACACAGGGAGAATGTGCAAACTTCACACAGACAGTTGCCCGAGGGTGGAATCAAACCCCGGTCCCTGTTGCAGTGAGGCAGCAGTGCTAACCACTGAGTCACTGCACTGCCCTACCTTCAGGTCATTCAGTTTTTCTAGCACCTTCTTCTTGGTGATGGCCACCATGCTCAGTTCTGCCCTCTCACTCTATTGAATTTTTGGGATGTTACTCGTGTGAAGACTGACACGAAGTAACTCCTCAGCCATTTCCTTGTTCCCCACTACTATCTCTCCAGCATCATTTTCCAGTAGCCTAATGTCCACTTTTGTCTCTCTTTTGCCCTCTATATATCTAAAGAAACTCTGATAGTCTTCCTTTATATTGCTGGCTTGCTTACTGTCACATTTAATCCACTCTCTCCTTATTTCTTTTTTTGTTGCCCTCTGTTGGTCTTTGTAGACTTCCTAATCCTCTGGTTTCCCACTGTTAAATGCTTTCTCTTTTGCTTTTACGCTTTCCCTGATTTGCCTAGTCAGCCATGGTTGCCTCATCCTCCCTATACCATGCTTATTTTTCCTCAGGATGAACCTCTGCTATGTCTCCTCAAATACGCCCAGAAACTCCTACCATAGCTGTTCCACTGTCTTTCCTGCTAGCCTCCTCTCCCAGTCAATCCTACCCAGCTCCTCCCTCATACCTCTGTAATTGGCTTTATTCAGCTATAACACTGTTACCTCCAATTTGATCTTCTTTCTCTCAAATTGCAAAGTAAATTCAATCATATTATGATCACTGCCTCCTAAGGGTTCGTTCACCTTAAGCTCCCTTATCAAGTCTGCCTCATTGCACAACACTAAATCAAGCATTGCCTGTTTCCTGGTGGGGTCTACCACAAGCTGCTCCAAAAAGCCATCTCATAGACATTCCATAAATTCCTTTTCTTGCAATCCACTACCAACCTGTTTTTCCCAGTCCACCTGCATATTGAAATCTCCATGATCACTGAGACTTTGCCTTTCTGACACACCTTTTCTATCTCCAGGTGTATTTTGTGCCCCAGCTCCTGACTACTGTTTGGAGGTCTGTACATATGTCCAACAATGTCTTTTTTTACCTTTGCGGTTCCTCAATTCTACCCACATAGATTCTACACCATCTGACCCTACTTTGTTTCTTACTATTGATATAATTTAATGTTTTACTAAGAAGGCAACACCACCCCCTCTGCCCATCTTATCGATAGGATGTATATCCTTAAATATTCAGCCCTTCGGAGGGTTGTGTAAACTTGATAGGCTGAATGGCTTGCTTCCACACAGTAGTGATTCAAAAAAAAACGAAAGAGCGGCACGATTGTTAGCACTGCTGCCTCACAGCGCCAGGGACCTGGGTTCGATTCCACCCTCAGGCAACTGTCTGTTTGAAGTTTGCACATTCGCCCTGAGTCTGTGTGGGTTTCCTCCCACAATCACAGTGGTGTGCAGATTAGGTGGATTGGCCATAGGAAATTGCCCATTGTGTCCAGGCTAGGTGGATTAGCCATGGAAAATGCAGGGTTGCAGGGATAGAGTAGAGGGGGTGGGTCTGGGTGGGATACTTTTTGGAGGGTCAGTTGTGACTCGATGGGCTGAATGGTCTGCTTTCACACTGCAGGGATTCTGTGAACCCTGTCACTTCTTTAACCTCTTTATTTGAGTGGATGTGCATACTTATTTTTAAACTATGGTCACACAGGGTTGGTTCTTCTGTTTAACCTATTGCACAGGAATTGTATTTGTAGGTTAGTTTGGGTATTAATTCTGGTATTCATAAATTCAGCTTCCAATAAGTCTCTCAATAGAAAATGACTTGTTTGTCCTTATGGAAGATGTCAGGGTGATGGTGGTGGGGGTAGAGTAGATTCTACCAAAAATCATGGAACAAAACAGTCAGTTGTCATCTAAAACCAACTATGCCAATTGGACATTCATTTTAATAAAATATGATTTTGAAGCTGTTCTACGTGGCCTTCATGTGGATGGGAAACTATTTCACTGCATTATTTTATGCAGAAATTATTTCTATTGTTGTATTCCTGAAATTCAGACAGTATGTAAAACTGGTTTCCTTTTCTTCTGAACCCTTGGCATTGCGCCTGGTAGATAATTAAAGGGTTAGATAGGGTGGACAAGGAGAGCCTTTTTCCAAGTATGGTGACGGCAAGCACGAGACGGCATAGCTTTAAATTGAGGGGTGATAGATATAGGACAGATGTCAGAGGTAGTTTCTTTACTCAGAGAGAAGTAAGGGTATGGAATGCTTTGCTACAATGGTAGTAGATTCACCAACTTTAAGTACATTGAAGTCGTCATTGGACAAGCATATGGACGTACATGGAATAGTGTAGGTTAGATGGGCTTCAGATTGGTATGACGGATTGGCACAACATCGAGGGCCGAAGGGCCTGTACTGCGCTGTATTGTTCTATGTTCTAAAACTAGCGAACACACAGCGAGTTATTTTTGCCTGTGTGTTATGATTCAGCTGCTGAAAGAAGCCAGGAAATACTTAATATCATGCAACATTTATATAATATTCAATGTCAATTGATATATTGAAGATTGAATAATAAATAATCATCCACAAGATTGTACTGCATTTCTTGCAAGACCATTTTTTCCTTTCTTCTTTGATGGGACATGGATGTTGCTGGCAAAGGCAGTATTTATTACCCGTCCTTAATTGCCCTTGAATAGTTCAGTGTCAACAATCTTCAGTTGAAGCATTCAAGAGGGCATTGGATAATTGTCTGGATAAAAATAATGGGCAAGGGTTTGGGGCAAATAACAGGAGATTGGCACTAGGTAATTACTGAATTACCATGACTAATATCAGTTATTTAATCCAGGTGTACTCAATTAACTACTTTTAAAATCCCCACTGTACCCAATTTGAATCCAAGATTGTGGACTATGACTCCAGTAACACTACTATGAAATGGAAAGACTTTGGAGGTAGAGAGATTTACATTTACCAAAGCATTTTTCATATATTCATTCACAGCGTGTGGGCGTCACGGGCTACGCCAGCTCTTATTGCCCATTCCTGATTATCCAGAGGGTTGTGGGGAAGGTTTAAGAGTCAACCACTTCGCTGTGGATTTGGAGTCACATCTAGCCAGACTAGTTAAGGCCAGTGGTTTTCTTCCCTAAAGGAAGGATATTAGTGAAGCAGATGGGTTTTTCTGACAATATGCAGCAGTTCACGGTCATCATTAGGTGCTCAATTCCAGATTTTTATTGAATTCAAATTCAACTATCTGTCATGGCAGAATTTAAATATGGGTTGCCAGACATTTTCTGGGTCTCTGGTTCAATAGTCTAGCGAAAATGCCATTGCCTCCCCATGTAGGTGGAAATTAATTAAATCATATTTAATGTACATTTCTCATCTACATTACAACAGTGTCTACATTTCACAGGTTTGGCTGACTGATTTGTGATGCAGAGTGGATTTAATTCCTGCAGCAGCTGAGGTTACCACGTAGGACTCTCCTTCTCAACCTCTCTACTCGCCTGAGTCGTGGTGACCCTCAGGTTCAACCACTACCAGTTGTCTCTCTCTCTCTCTCTCTCTAATGAGAGATTTGCCTATGGTCTTCTGAGACTATGGTAATTTCACCTTTACTTAAATAGCTATGAAACACTTTGAGCCATAGGTAAATCATAAAATAAACTATAGAAGCAAGCACAGTCTTTATCTTCAGATATCTGAACAAATGCATTGGGTTCACTAACAAAGGTGAAAATATATCTAGATCAAATTATTTATCATTCATTGAAAGTGTCCAGTCAACACAAAGCTACCAAAGTTAATCAAGTATCAGATCTTCAATTATCAGTTGAAAAAGCTTCTCTTACAATCTTTCAAATGATCTACATGGTTTTGAATACAGAGGGATCTTAGCATGCCAATCCATAGCTCCCTGAAAGTGTTAGCACAAGGTAGTAAAGAAGGCATATGGCATGCTTGCCTTCATCATTTGGGGCACTGAGTATAAAAATTGACAAGTTGTATTACAGCTGTATAATACTTACGTTAGGCCATACTTGGAAGCATGTGGAAACTTTGCAGATGGCGTGCAAAAAAGGTTTACCAGGATTTTGCCTGGATTATAGTGTATTAGCTATAAGGAGTGGTTGGACAAACCTGGACTGTTTTTGTTAAAAACTTCGGAGGCTGAAGGGTGATCTGATAGAAGTATATAAATTATGAGAGGGACAGATAGGGATAATTGGGGTCTTTTTCCGAGGTTTAGGGTGAGAGCGGGAATGTTTAAAGTAGATGTGAGAGACAAATCTTTTACACAGAGGGTGGTGTGTACCTCGTATGTGCTGCCAGGGAAGGTGGTAGAAGCAGATACAATAGCAACGTTTAAGAGGCATTTAGAAAGGCATATGAACAGGCAGAGAATGGAGGAATACGGACCATTAGATTAGATTCCCCACAGTATGGAAATAGGCCCTGACTAATTACCCAACACTATAGGCAATTTAGCATGGCCGATTCACCTAACCTGCACATCTTTGGACTGTGCAGGCAGATGGGATTAAGTTAGAATGGTATCATTGTTTGGCACAGACATGATGGGCTGAAGGGCCTGATCCTGTGCTGTGCTGTGCTGTGTTCAATCTATCTCAAAAAAAAGCATAAACAAGATGAAAAAGGATTGGCAAGGAGTAGTAAAAGAGGTGATTATGTTATTTAGAGCTTAAGCGACGACTCTCGTGGTTCATCAAGTAGAGACAATTGCGGAGATGAGATCCAAATTTTAACAAGGAGAGCAGCAGGTAACGTGAATACAAATGAATTATTCAACTGAACTGTTAACAGCTGGATCACAGAAGTTCAGAATTAACATGCCTCGAGCAAGACTTGAGTTGAGTAGGAATTTCTTCAAGCATGCAGTTCAATGGAAGCAGGATTTCCCAATTAATGTTGTTAAAGTAGTTGGGAAAGAAGGTATATGATGCAATGTGTTGTAAATGTTTTGTGGAGGATTGGGACTGATGGGTTAACAGTCCGTGTTTTATTACACTTTCTAACCCAGATTTATGAATTAATTACATTGATGCATCAAAGGCAGTCATTGTTATTATTGCTACTTCTCTACTCCACAGCAATATTGTTTGTCTACTCCAAGGAACAAGAATACTTCTGGTGAAAGATGTTTTAATGTAAGTTAGGGTGGCCTTTGCCCCTGTGAGTGATATACCTAACAGTAGAATAATTCAATTCCAGACTGAAGACATTGAATAGAATTCTCTGTGTAGTCACTGTGCTCACTGCAAATGATCAATTGTCTACAGTGTGGGCGCCACATTAAAGGAAAGGTATGAATGCATTGGCGAGAGCGCAGAAGCAAGTTACAAGAATGGTTCCAATTGAGGCTACTTGAAGCATGACACATTAGTGACTGAGTAGCTCATTTGCAAAGATATTGAAGTGCACATAATATTGTAATATGACTGTAATATAGATATTAGGCGCTGTGATAAACGTCTATTGAATTTTTCAATGCCATGTTAACCACATCTAGTTCTTATGTTACAGGAGATAATATAAGCATTACACTGCTGGAGACAAAGATCATACCATGGTGGCAGTTCATTATGGTTCATCTTTAGTTGCGAACTGCCCCACTGAGGATTCTAATGCGGTCATTTTCTCTTCTGCTGCAATCTTTGAAGCCAATCCCCTTTCCCACTCATCTGTGCATCGGTCAGGTTAAAAAAAGGTTTACACGGTCGAACCTGAAATGGCTTCACTTTATCTAGGAGCTTCTCTGAACCTTCAACATGATATCAAGGTGAATCAGAGTCATTGAGACATATGGCACAGAAACAGATCCTCCAGTCCAAGTTGACCAGATATCCTAAAACAATTTAGTCCCATTTTCCAGCATTTGGCCCGTATCCCTCTAAACCCTAAAGTGGCCTGTATCCCTCCAAAGTGGATAATGATTAACGAGAAAAAACCTGAAAGAACTGCAGATACTGAAAACAAGAAAAGTGGCATGAAAACAGAAATTGCTGGAAAAACTCAGTTGGTATGGCAGTATCAGTGGAGACTTAATATTTTGGGTCAAGTGACCTTCCTTCAGAATTGCTAATGTGGAGAGATAATGATTGTTATATCAAATTCATCTACACTCACTTTAGAAGTTTATTGCTGGCAAAACCTCCCACACCTTGTGAGGATTCGATGCCTTTTGATCAATTGATTTAGACCCTTACTTCAAACTAGCATGGCACAAGAACAATGAATCAACCTGGCTGATGCAATGTTATAGGCAGAAAAAAATTCAAAGGATGTATAAAGTGACCAAACAAGTCAAAAGTCATGTTGCAACAAGAACTTCAGTGTAGTGCTCCTTCTGGTTTGATGCCCAGTATAAAAAGATAACAAGATAAAGTTTGGTCTTTTAAATGGAAATGCTGGCAGAAATAAGTATAAGGGAATTGTAATTCTGCATAGAAATGTACAAATAAGGGTTCAGAACAAGTGCCAAGCAACACGTAAGATCAAGCTGTAGGTAAATTCCTCACCGACTCTGTAATCTTCTCCAACCTATCTTTGCAATCTCTGCAGTCTTGTAAAATACGGCCTTGCCCATCTTCACTTTTCATCAATCCACTATTAGTGCTCATTATTTCAGCTGCCAAGGTCCTGATTTCTTCCCTTAGCCTCTTTCTTCTTTCCTTGAAAGTATTTCTACCTTGTCTAACTTGTCCAAATATCTCCATACCCAGCTTACCACAAACGTTTGTTGATAACTATCCTGTGATATATTTCAGGATGTTTTTACTACCTTAAATACCAGCCAGCCATTAATCCATGTCAGTACATTACCTACTATCTGACATGCATTAATTATTTTCTAGCCAGCTTCCAGCGGGGGAATTAAACAAAAGCTTTCCAAAAATTTAAATCTACTATATTAACTAGATCTCCTTTATCAATTGTGTTAGCAAACACTCCATACATTTGTCAAACATGATTTCCTATTCATCATTCCATGCTGACTATTCTCAATCAGATCATTATCATCCAAGTGTCTATTGACTTCACCCTGTTCTCTTCAGATGTCAAAATCATTTGGCGATGGACACGTCTCCATTTAGGTCTGTTGAAGGTTGCTTCCTCCCATCGAAACCATGTCTAAACTCAAGATCTCATGTTGTACTGGTCTAGAATGCAGTGTGTGTGAACTTTGATTGAATGATGATCTGTCTTATAGGTCAAGAACTATTTGAAAGTGAATGCGGACAATTTTAAGATGCTAGTATGAGCTCCATTTGGGATTCTCCAGTGTTTGTTTCAAAGTTTCACTTTTCAGAAGCCCAGGTAGGATCTGCTCAGCCTTTTGTGAGCCACAACCAGCCTATGGAGAGCTCTAAGTAATAGCAGGGGTGCGTATGCTAAGTCTCAAGTAGCAGCATTCACAGGAAAGAATATTTTTTAAAAACTTGCTTTCAGGGGAACCTTTAACTGGTACATTTTTCCTCTTTTCCCTACTTCCTCAATGTGCCTACATCACAGATAAATAGTTGATTGGTAACAAGCTCTCCTAGGGTCAATGTGATCCAGCCAGCCACAGAGTCATACAGCACAGAAACAGACCCTTTGGTCCAACCAGTCCATGCCGACCATAGTCACAAATAAACTAGTCCCACCTGCCTGCGCTTGGCCAATGTCCCTCAAATACTTACTTATCCATGTACTTATCCAAATGCCTTTTAAATGTTGTAACTGTATCCACATCCACCACTTTCTCTCTGGTTCATTCCACACATGAATCATTCTCTGTGTAAAAAAATGCCCCTCATGTCTTTTTTAAATCTCTCCCCTCTCACCTTAAAAATACGCTCCTTAGTCTTGAAATCCCCCACCCGAGGGAAAAGACACCCTACCTATACTCCTCATGATTTTATAAATCTCTATGAGGTCACCTCTTAACCTAAGCTCTAGTGAGAAAAGTTCGAGCCTATCCAATCTCTCCTTCTACCTCCAACTCCATTCCAAGCAACATCCTGGTAAATCTCTTCTGAACCATCTCCAATTAAATGACATCATTCCTATAACTGGGCGATCAGAACGGCACAAAATAAAACAAATTAACAAAACAATTTGCTTCAATCAACGTTGGCGTGCCAGAAGTTGACCAAATTACAGTTTACAGTCCCTGAGATGGGGAAAAACTATTCTCCTTCACCTGACAAAGGAACAGTGCTTGTGATTTCAAATAAATCTGTTGGACTATAATCCGGTGTCATGAGACCTCCTACTTTCACTCTATCCATGTCCTTCATGATTTTATAAAACTCTATAAGGTCACCTCAGTCTTCGATGCTCCAGGGAAAAAATGCCCCAACCTATTCAGCCTCTCACTATAGCTCAAACCCTTCAGTCCTGGCTACATCCTTGTAAATTTTTTCTGCACCCTCTCAAGTTTAACAACATGCTTCCTACAGATCATGTTGTATGAGAAGAGAGTGCTCTTTGGTGTTTGTCAGAACTAGGTAGGATTTATAGCATAGAAACGGGCCATTCAACCCATCAGGTTTATATTCCAAAAAAACCTCCTGGCACTCTGATTTTATACCATATCACACTTTCAACATATCCTTCTTCTCTTTTGGTCTTCATGTAACTAGCTAGTTTTAAAATTGTCTTTTTTCATCTATGTTTCACATATCTACATTCAGAAAACAACCTTTCGAATCTGTATGTTTTGCACACATTTTGGGGAGATAATGTCACTAGGCTAGTAATCTAGAACCTCAGACTAATGTTCTAGAAGCATGGATTCAAATTCTCCCATTGCCTAGTGAAGACCATGAACTCTCTGAAAACAATAAATGCTGAAGATCACAGCTGGTCAGGCAGCATCTATGGAGTGAAAGCAAGCTAACATTTCAAGTCTAGATGACTCTTCATCAGAGCTAATCAGTGCCAGGTCTGAAGGTGAGATGCTGTTCCTCCAGTTTGCACTGTGATTCACTGGAGCGCTGCAGCATACCGACAATAGACAAGTGGGCATGTGAGAAGGATGCTGTGTTAAAATGACTGGTTATGGCAAGATCGGGGTCATGTTTGCACTTGTCTGTCCTCGGCATGCCAAGTGCTCCAGTGAATCACAATGCAAACTGGAGGAACAACATCTCATCTCCAAACTAGGCATTTTACAACCTTCTGAAATAAATAGAGTTCAACTCCTTCAGATTGCCCGTACATGCTTTCTACTCCTCTGTTTGCTCCCTGATTTACACATGCATTGCATAGAAGGATTAAACATTAGTGTTTTTCCCATCCATTCTTGGGCCAGTGAGAATACAGCATGTGTTAACATTTATTTCTCTACTACCTGCAAAACAAGAATGTTATTAGGTCATTATCATATTGCTGTTTGTAAGAATTTTCCTGGCTAGTTTTGAAATTGTCTTTTTTCATCTATGTTTCACATATCTACACTCAGAAAACAACCTTTCGAATCTATATGTTCTGTACACATTTTGGGGAGATAATGTCACTAGGCTAGTAATCTAGAACCAATCTAGTGCCAATTTGCTGCAGCATTATCTACGTTCCAAAATTTGAAGTCCACAAAACACCGGAGATTTAAGAAAACCATATTGGCTGTAAGAAGGTTGGAAGGTTGTGAAAGGTACTATTTGTAATGACATTCCTCATTTTGGATTGGGGGAATCAGTGAGCTCAGTTGGCTGAGTTTGCAATGAAAAGTGATGCCAATAGCGTTTGTTCAATTTCTGCACTGGCTGAGGTTACCATCAAGGATTCTTCTTTCTCAGCCTCTCCCCTTAACTGAGGCATGGTGACCCTCAGGTTAAACCATCAACAGTCATCTGATTCTAATGAGAGAGCAACCCTATAGTCTAGTTAGGACTACAGTGACTTTTAATTTGGATGTTACTAAGCAGTTGCCACTCTAGCTGAATGCTGTCCCTCTTCAAGCTAAGGGAATAACATATAGTTGAAGATTGTAGTAAATAAGATAAGATGTAGGAGCAAAAGTAGGCCATTCAGCCCATCGAGCCTGCTTCTCCATTTATTGAGATGGTACCCGAGTTGATAATCCTGAACTGCACTTTCCTGCCTTTTCCACATAACACTTGCTTCTTTTACTGATTAAAAATCTATCTCAGCCTTGAATATACTTAAGAACCCAGTCTCTATACCCTCTGCAGTAAAGGATTCCACAGATCAGTATCCTCTTACAGAAGAATTTCCTCCTCACCTCTGCCTTAAATGGGCAACCCTTTATTCTGAGATTATGCCCTCTGGTTCTAGATTCTCCTGAAGGAGAAACAATCTTTGCACATCTACCCTGTCAAGTCCTCTAAGAATCTCATATGCTTCAATAAAAATGCATCTTGTGTTTTTAAATTCCAGTCAACTCATCCTCTCCTCATAACACAGTCCCTCTATTTCAGGGATTAATCTATTGAACCTTCTGTGTACTGCCTCCAATATCAGTACATATCCTTTTAGATAAGGAGCCCGAAACAGTCAACTTTATTCCTGCCTCAGCAGTGCCTTGTATAGTTTTAGCAAGGCTTTCCCATTTTTATACATCATCCCCTTTGAAAGAAAGGTCAGCATTCCATTTGCCCTCCTTTTACCCACTGAATGTGGATGCTTGTTATTTGTGATAAATGTGTAAGGAATCTCAAATCCCTCAGAACTCTAGCTCTCTGCTTTCTCCATTTAAATAATATTCAGCTCTACAACCTTCCTGCTGAAGTGTATAATCTCACATTTTTACACAGGTTTAGGTGTGGAATGAACTTCCTGAGGAAGTGATGGATGTGGGCACAATTACAACATTTAAAAAAGACATTTGGATAAGTACATGAATAGGAAAGGTTTGGAGGGTTATGGGTCAGGAGCAGGCAGGTGGAACTAGTTTACTTTGGAACTATGTTACTGATTAGATCGAAGGGCCTGTTTCCGTGCTATATGACTCTATAACTCTAACTTTCCAGCATTCTATTCCATCTGTAAGTTTTTGCCCAACTGCATAACCTGTTCATATCCCTCTACAGACTCTTTGTGTCATCCTCACCACCCGTCTTTTTTATTTTTTTCTTTTGTCTTTATATCAAGAAGTGTTCTTACGTACAACTGAATGGATTTCGCCACCTATTTTTATATAACCCGATATAATTGCTGGTAAGTTAAAATTCCAGCTTCCTGCAAGAACACAGCCAATGTATGCTATGTGAAAGAAGCAGTTCCTCCCGCATAGCTCAGTTGTGATGTTCAAGTTCACAGTTCTGTAGAGAACACATGCAATTGCATACCTTTTCCAATGGCCATCATAAGTAAAGCCTCATTAGTGTACAATGACATATACAAGACACATGCACAATATAGCTGTGTTCAGCACTTACACATGAATTGTACTGTGACAAATGTGGATCCCTTATTCAATTTGTATCTTTTGGGGGCACCACTTTGTAAATTACTCTGAAACAATCAATGAGCCACAAAAGCATCAGTTCAGTTTTTATTTCATTTATTTTAATAACTTAAGAAGCTGAGCTGGTGTCATTAAAACAAAGTAACTGGTAGAAAGTTGCACTTAGGGAAGATTGAACAAATTAGGGCTTCCTTCTTCAGAAAAGTGGAGGGACCTGTACTTGAAAATGATAAGAGGGCTTGAAAGGGTAGACAGAGAAAATAGTTTTTGCTCATTGGGGAGACAAAAATTAGATAAATGTAAGACAATTCTTCATAAATTATATGATAAATTGAGGAGAAATATAATTACTCAGATTGGTTGAAATATCGAACTTGATCCTATGTGGAAAAGTATAGTTGCATTTAATAGGAGCTAGGTAAGTACATTAGAGAGAAAGGAATAAAATTTCTGCTTAAATAAAGTAGGGTGAAGGATTCTTTTGTGGAGCATAAACACAGGCATGGACCAGTTGAGCTGAATGGTCGGTTGTTATCCTGGAAGTTCAATAGTTTAATATTAACAGTAAAATACAAGTAATGCAATAGGCCAAGCTTAAAGTTTAATACCTGAAAGGAAAAAAATGCTCTTTATTAAAAAAAAATACTCATTCTTAGAATGTGAGTACCATTGGGCAAGGCCAGCATTTGTTGTCCTTCTCCAAATGCTGACAGAAAGGTGGTGAGCTCTCTCAAGTCCATCTTGCATACCAACATGCACAATGCTGTGAGGAATGGAGTTGCAGAATTTGGTCTGAGAACGTAATTTCAAGTCAAAGATGGTGTGTGGTTTGCAGGGATACTTGTAAGTTGCATCTTCCCATGTCAGCTGCCCTTGTTCCTTGGGTGGTATTAGGGCGTGGATTTGAAAGGTGCTGTTGAAGAAGCCTTGATGAATATTTGCAGTGCAAGTAGATGGCACACAGTCTGCTACAATACACTGGTGTTGAAAGGTGTGAACTGATGAACAGCGTTCCATTCAAATAAGCTGCTGTGTTGTGGATGATGTCAAGCTTCTTGACCGTCGTTGGGGGTCCATTTATCCAACCTGATGGAGATTCCATCACATTTGTGCCTTGTGGATGACGGACAGCTTTGGTGAGGAGATGAATTATTTGCTGAATAATTCCTGGTCTTTGACTTGCTCTTATAGCCAAAATATTGATATGGCTGGCCCTGCTCAGATTCTACTCAATAGTAGTCCCTACACCCCAATACTATACCAAGACATTCATAGTGAGGATGTCTATGAATACCTTTGAATGGTTTGATCTCTCATTTTGGAGACTGGCATTGCTTAAGACATGCAATGATTTGAATGTTAGCATTTATCAAACAAATCCAGAATGTTGTTGAAGTCTGTGTGTGCCAAGAATACCAGAGGAACCATGAATATGCTAAACCTTGTGTGATTATTGGGAAACATTTGCATTGCTGAACTTGCTCCTGCCATGATATCCTGGGGCTCAGATAATTATCCCGCTAAAACCATAATTATTTTTGTACTTAGCAAAACTCCAACATGTGGAAATTTACCTTCATTTCTTATTTATTTAAATTTTGTTAGGACTTCTCCATGCCACTTGGTCAAATGCAGCTTTTACGTCAAGGGCAGACACATGCACCTCACCTCTTCAATTCAAGCTTTTTTGCCCATTATTTGACCAAGGCTTGTAACAAGGTCTAGAGCTGAGTGCTCCTAACGGAACCCAAACTCAGCATTGGTTCATGATCTGTGCAACATTAACTGATGTTTGACAACGCCTTCCCTCACTTTGCTGATGTTGGAGAATACATTGATGGGACAGGAGATGGCTGTAATTGAATATGTCCTGCATTTTGTGAATAGGACATATCTTGCCATTGTCCTGTTGTTAGGCGGTTGCTAGGATTGTAGCTGTCTCATAATAGCTTGGCCAGGAGCCTGGCTAATTCTTGATTAAAAATCTCCAATACTATCACAGCAATGTCATTGGGAGTCATAGTTTTTGTTGCATCAGCTGAATCAAACTGGCTGAAGCCTGGCATCTGAAAAATTGAGGAAGCCAGGATGAGGATGGATTAGCAACTCAGCTAAGGTGCAATTTTAAAGTTTTAGAGAGAAGTTTTTTTTCTCCCCACTTTCACTTGCTTTTTTAATGCCAGTGGAGTGCATATTTGTTCAGATATTCTTACTCAGCTTTACATGCTGGGGATGTTTAACCCTGAGGATGTCTTTGTTAAACCACACCTGTCTCTGAAAGAAAGCATTAAATCTTTACAGAAATTCTTGGACGTGTTTATACAGCAAGACTGAGTTGACGTTTTACCGAAGAATTAACAGTGTTCAAAATAATGAGTGGTTTTGATACAGTAGCTAGGGAGGCTGCTTCCACTAGGATGGCTAATAACCAGAGGCCACTAATTTTTGGCAAAAGAACTCAATGGAACATTGAAAAAATAATTTAATTTGCTAAATTGTTTATGATCTGGAATGTACAGTCCAAAAGGATGGGGAAACTAGATTCAATAGCAACTTTCAAAGAGGAATTGGATAAACACTCAAAGGGATATTTTGCAAGGTTATAAAGGGAAAAGCAAGGGGAAAGTATCTGTAGATACACCATAGACTGAATGTCCTTCTTCTTTGTTACATGGTTCCACATATTCAACTGCGCTGTGTCACACCAAGTTAATGTAGAGGTACTACGTTTAAGAGCTGCAAAAACAAGAATAAACTCTTTTCCTCTAATAGCAAATGATGTATAGAATGACAGGGTCTGAAAGAGTTAAGACTAAAGAATGCCTTAAGCACTATTATGATAATGTCACATGGACTGGGTGGGAGACCATCCAAGGACCCGCAAAGGAATAAGTCTTATTATCTGGTTTTTTTTCCTCACAATGTCTGTATATAGTTACTATCATGAAATAAATCTTACCGTGTTTAAAGACATGAGCTTCTTTTCCTTTGACAACCAATTAGTTTACCCCTACCACAATTGGAAGCAAAGAGTTCACACAAAACAGGAGGAGCAGCAGTGTGGATTGCTCATGCTTTAGTCATGTCCCATCACTGTCCTACTGGACCATAGGGCTGCTCTCGAGAAAGATGCAACAGGTGCTAATTTAACCTGAGGGTCACCATGCTTCAGGTAAGGGGAGAGGTTGAGAAAAGTCCTTCATTGTAACCTCAGTCAGGAACTGAACCCACTGTTAGTAGTTGGTTTGTGATGCAGTGTGATACTAAGCTAACAAAACTAACAGACCTCTTGCATCAATATCTACAGGTTTTTGGCTGTTCTTCTCAAATGTGTAGTAAGATAAAGGGAAAGCGAGCCCACACTACTTATTTTATTCTTTCAAGGGATGTGGGCTTTGCTGCCCATCCCTAATTGCCCTTGAGAAACTGGTGAGCTGCCTTCTTCAACTGCTGCATCCATTTGACACAGCTACACCAGCTGTACTGTTAGGGTGGAAGTTCATGGATTATCAGCCAGTGACAGTGAAGAAAGGGTGATATATTTCAAGTCAGGGTAGTAAGTTGCTTGGAGGGGAACTTGCAGGTGATGATCTTCCTATGAATCCACTGAGTTTGAATTTCTAGGTGGTAGTGAGTTTGGAAAGTGCTTTGGCAAGAGCCTTGATGTATTTCTACAGTGCATCTTGTAATTGGTGCAAACTACAGCTCATGTGTTGGTAGTGGTGAGAGTGAATGTTTGAGGATGCTTGCCAATCAAGGAACCTGGATGGTATCAAGCCTTAGTGTTGTTGCAGGTGGGGAGCATTCCATAACACTTGACATGTGCCTTGCAGACAGTAGACAAGTTCAGGGGAATCAGGAGGTGAATTGCTCATCACAAGATTCCTAGCACCTGACTTGCTTTTGCAATCATAGCATTTATGTGGCTTTGTCAAATCAGTTTATAGACAACTGTAACTCCTACAATGTTAATAGTGGGAAATTCAGCAATGGCAATACCATTGAATGACAAGGGGTGATGACTACATTCTCGCTAATTGAAAGTGGCCATTGTCTGGTACTTGTGACAGAAGTGTTACTTGCCACGTCAGTCTAATTCTGGATATATTCTAAACCTTGTTGCACTTGGATAGGAACTACTTCAGAATTGTGAATGGTGCTTAACATCATTTCTGACCTTATGATGGAGGGAAAGTCATTGAAGAAGGAGCTGAGTGGTTAGGTGTATGACATCTACAAGAGGTGTTCTGGACCTGGGCTTTAGCAAAATTACAGTCAAGGTTCCTTGATGCCATACACAGTCAAATGTGGCCTTAATGGCAAGAGCAGTCACTCTCACTTCACTATGGATTTCAGCTTTTGCCCACGTTTGAACCAAGGTAGACTTTGAGGGTCAGACATGAAGTGGTGCTGGTAGAACTCAAGCTGAGCATAAGGAGGGGATACTTTATAGGACTGTTAATATCCACTTCCATAACTTTCCTGGCTTTAGAGAATACACGGATGGGGTAAAAATTGCCAGGCTGGATGGAGTGTTGTACCTACACTGGAACACCTTAGCTACAGCGTGCAAATTCTTGAGCACAGGTCTTCAGTGTTAATGCTGGGATATTGTCAGGGACCATATCCTTTGCAATATCCAGTGACTTCCACCACTTGGAGTGAATCAAATTGGCTGAAGACTGGCATCTGTGATGTTGGAGGCCTCCACATGCTGAGGTGGATCAGCTAGTTGACACAGCTGGTTGTAAATTTTGCAAATACTTCAACCTTATCTTTTGCATTAATACACTCTATTCCCTCACACTGAAAATAGGGATAGAACATTACAGCACAGTATAGGCCCTTCAGCCCTCGATGGTGCGGCGCTCTGTGAAACCAATCCAAAGCCCATCTAATCTACACTATTCCATTTTCGTCCATATGCCGATCCAATGACCACTTAAATGCCTGTAAAGTTGGCGAGTCTACAACTGTTGTAGGCAGTGCATCCCATGCTCCTACTACGCTCTGAGTAAATAAACTATCACTGACATCTGTCCTATAACTATCACCCCTCAATTTGACGTTAAATCCCCTCGTGCTAGCCATCACTGTCCTAGGAAAAAAGGCTGTTTCACCCTATCTAACCCTCTAATTATCTTGTATGTCTCAATTAAGTTGCCTCTCAACCTTCTTCTCTCTAACAAAAATAACTTTAAGTTCCTCAACCTTACCAGGCAACATCCTAGTAAATCTCCTCTGAACTCTTTTCCAAAGCTCTAATTATCTTGTATGTCTCAATTAAGTTGCCTCTCAACCTTCTCTCTAACAAAAATAACTTTAAGTTCCTCAACCTTACCAGGCAACATCCTAGTAAATCTCCTCTGAACTCTTTTCCAAAGCTTCCACATCCTTCCTATAATGGAGAGACCAGAACTGTACGCAATATTCCAAGTGTGTTTGCACCAGTTTTTTTTAGATTAGATTCCCTACAGTGTGGAAACAGGCTATTTGGCCCAACCAGTCCACACCGACTCTCCAGAGTGTAACCTACCCAGACCCATTCCCCTCTGACTAATGTACCTGACACGATTGGCAATTTAGCATGACCAAACCACCTGATCTGCACATCTTTGGACTGTGGGGGAAACCAGAGCACCCGGAGGAAACCCACACAGACATGGAGAGAATATGCAAACTCCACATAGACAGTTGCCCGAGGCTGGAATCGAACTCAGGTCCCTGGTGCTGTGAGACTGTAGTGCTAACCACTGAGCCACTGTCTGCCCTGTGCACGTCACCGTGCTGCAGTTTTGTACAGCTGCAGCATGACTTCATGGTTCTGAAACTCGATCCCTCTACTAATAAAAGCTAACACTCCATATGCCTTCTTAACAACCCGATCAACCTGGTGGCAACTTTGAGGGATCTATGTACATGGACACCAAGATCTCCTTGCTCATCTACACTACCAGGAACCTTACCATTTGCCCAGTACTCTGTATTCACGTTACTCCTGCCAAAATGAATCATCGCACACTTTTCTGCATTAAACTCCATTTGCCACCTCTCAGCCCAGCACTGCAGCTTATCTATGTCCCTCTACAATCTCCAACATTCTTCGGTACTATCCACAACTGTACCAATCTTAGTGTCATCCGCTAATTTACTAAAACATCCTTCCACACCCTCATCCAGGTCGTTTATAAAAATGATGAACAGCAGTGGACCCAAAACAGATCCTTGCGGTACACAATTAGTCACTGAATTCCAGGGTGAACATTTCCCATCAACCACCATCCTTTATCTTCTTTCAGCTAGCCAATTTCTGATCAAAACCGCTAAATCGCCCTCAATCCCATGCCTCTGTATTTTGTGCAGTAGCCTACTATGGGGAACCTTATCAAACGCTTTACTGAAATCCATGTACACCACATCAATGGCCTTTAGCCTCATCTACCTATTTGGTCACCTTCTCAAAGAACTCAATAAGGTTTGTGAGACACAACCTACCCTTCACAAAACTGTGCTGACTATCCCTAATCAATGTATACCTATCGAGATGATTATAAACCCTCTCTCTTATAACCCTTTCCAACACTTTACCCACAACTAAAGTAAGGCTCACTGGTCTATGATTATTAGAGTCTCTACTCCTTTTCTTGAAGAAGGGAACAACATTTGCTATCCTCCAGTCTTCTGGAACTATTCCTGTAGACAGTGAAGACATAAAGATCAAAACCAAAGGCTCAGCAATCTCCTCCATAGCTTCCCAGAGAATTGTAGGATAAATCCCATCCGGCCCAGGGAATTTATCTACTTTCACACTTTCCAGAATTTTGAACACCTCCTTTTGTGAACCTCAATTCCAAGTAGTCTCGTAGCCCATTTCTCACTATCGTCAACAATATTGTCTTTTTCCAGTGTGAATACCGATGAAAAATATTTATTTAGCGCTTCTCCTATCTCCTCTAACTCCACACACAACTTCCAACTACTATCCTTGATCGTACTGTGGTCATTCTTTTATCCTTTATATATCTATAGAAAGCTTTAGGATTTTCCCTGATCCTAGCTGCCAACATCTTCTCATGTCCCCTGCTCGCTCGTCTTAGCTCTCTTTTTAGGTCTTTACTGGCTACCTTGTAACTCTCAATTGCCCTAACTGAACCTTTACATCTCATCCTAACATAACCCCCCTTCTTCCTCTTGATAAGAGATTCAACTTCCTTAGTAAATTTGAGCTCCTGCACTCGACAACTTCCCCCCTGTCTGACAGGTACATATTTATCAAGGACACACAGTAGCTGTTCCTTGAAATAAGCTCCACATTTCTATTGTGGTCATCTCCTGCAGTTTCCTTTCCCATCCTATGCATCCTAAATCTTGTCTAATCGCATCGTAATTGCCTTTCCCCCAGCTAGAGCTCTTGCCCTCCAGTGTTTACCTATCCCTTTCCATCGCTAAAGTAAATGTAACTTAATTGTGGTCACTATCACTGAAGTGCTCACCTACTTCCAAATCTAACAACTGGCCGGGTTCATTACCCAATACCAAATCTAATGTGGCCTCGCCCCTTGCTGGCCTGTCTACATACTGTGTCAGAAAACCCTCCTGCACACATTGGACAAAAAACTGACCCATCTAAAGTACTTGAATATAGTATCCAGAGTCAATATTTGGGAAGTTGAAGTTCCTCCATAACAACTACCCTGTCACTCTTGCTCCTATAGAGAATCATCTTTGCTATCCTTTCCTCTAAATCTCTGGAGCTATTTGGAGGCCTATAGAAAACTCCCAACTCTCCTTTCCTGTTTCTAATCTCAGCCTATTCTACCTCAGTTGACGAGTCCTCAAACGTCCTTTTTGCAGCCATAATAGTGTCCTTGACTAACAATGCCACACCCCCACCTCTTTTACCATCTTCTCTGTTCTTACTGAAACATCTAAATCCCGGATCATGCAACAACCATTCCTGCCCCTGCTCTACCCATGTCTCTGAAATGGCCACAACATTGAAATCCAAGGTACCGACCCATGTTGCAAGTTCATCCACCTTATTCTGAATGCTCCTGGCATTGAAATAGACACATTTCACACCAACGTTTTGCTTACCAGTTCCCTCTTGCGACCCTGAAACCTTATTTCGGACCTCTCTATGCTCAACCTCCTCTATACTCGAACTACAATTTAGGTTCCCATCCCCCTGCTGAATTAGTTTAAACCCACCCAAAGAGCATTAGCAAATTCCATGCCCTGACCCCCCCCAGGATATTGGTACCCCTCTGGTTCACGTGAAGACCATCCTGTTGGTAGAGGTCTTATCCCAGAAAGAGCCCCAACTATCCAGGAATCGAAAATCCTCCCTCCTGCACCATCCTTGTAGCCACGTGTTCAACTCATCTCTCTCCCTATTCGTCACCTCACCAGCACATGGCACAGGCAACAAATCAGAGATAACAACTGTTTGTCCTAGCTCTAAACTTCCATCCTAGCTCCATGAATTTCTGCCTTAAATCCCCATCTCTCTTCCTATATAGGTTGTTGGTGCCTATGTGAACCAGTACCAAACTCAATTGTTCTTTTTCGATCATGGAGTAGTTCCTCTGGTGGATGTTGATCTTCTTCAAAAAGTGACCAACTGGCAGTTGAATCCCATCCTCATCTTGCTGTGGGAGTACAGTTCCAACTCCTATTTACAATAGACTTGGGACTGCTCCCTTACCTGCAAGAATCCTGAAAACACGATCAGAGATATTACGAACCTTGGCACCTGAGAGGCAACAAACCACTTGTGAGTCTCTCTTGTTCCCAAAGAACCTCCTATCTGTCCCCCTAACTATGAAGTCCCCAATGATTAAAGCTCTGCTCCTCTCCCCACTTCCCTTCTGAGCAACAGGGACAGACTGTGTACCAGAGACCTGTGCCCCATTGCTTATCCCTGGTAAGTCGTTTCCTCCCACAACAGTATCCAAAATGGTCTACTTTTTGTTGATGGGAACTGCCACAGGGGATCCCTGCACTACCTACCAGTTCCCTTTCCATCTCCTGATGGTAACCCATCTACTTCCTTCTTGCAATTGAGGTGCGACTATCTCCCTGTAACCCCTCTCAATAACCCCCTCCGCCTCCCAAATGATCTGAAGTTCATCCATCTCGAGCTCCAGAACACTGTTTTTGAGGAACTGAAGTTGGGTCCACTTCCTGCAGATGCAGTCAGCAGGGACACTAATGGTGACTCTTACCTTCCACATTAAGACCATAAGACATAGGAGTGGAAGTAAGGCGGAGTCCACTCCGCCATTCAATCATGGCTGATGCGCATTTCAGCTCCACTTACCAGCGTTCTCTCCGTAGCCCTTAATTCCTCTAGACAACAAGAATCTATCAATCTCGGCCTTGAAGACATTTAGCGTCCCAGCTTCCACTGCACTCCGTGGCAATGAATTCCACAGGCCCACCACTCTCTGGCTGAAGAAATATCTCCGCATTTCTGTTCTGAAATGACCCCCTCTAATTCTAAGGCTGTGTCCACGGGTCCGAGTCTCCTCGTTTAACTGAAACAATTTCCTAGCATCCACCTTTTCCAAGCCATGTATTATTTTGTACGTCTCTATTAAGTCTCCCCTTAATCTTCTAAAATCCAACGAATACAATCCCAGTATCCTCAGCCGTTCCACATATGTTAGACCT
>NC_057748.1:5568414-5593566 GCF_004010195.1 Chiloscyllium plagiosum
CTCACCTTGCTCAGCTGCCTCCCGTGTGGCACCTTATCAAAGGCCTTTTGAAAGTCTAGATAGACCACATCTACTGGGTTTCCCTGGTCTAACCTACTTGTTACCTCTTCAAAAAATTCCAACAGGTTTGTCAGGCATGACCTCCCTTTACTAAATCCATGTTGACTTGTTCTAATCCGACCCTGCTCTTCCAAGAATTTAGAAACCTCATCCTTAATGATGGATTCTGCAGGAGGAACTTTCAACTGCCCTCACCTCCATTCCCACTATTCTGAATTCCCAACAAGCCTACTGAAACCTAAAAGAGAGGAAGAAAAAGACTAATCATCTTATCCATCCGGCGCACAGAATCATTTTTTTGGTTAGAGGAGGATGATGGGTGGGAGACACTACCCCAGTAGTGTTTTGGGTAAAGCAGCTGCCCAAATAAAAAGCCTCACTTATCTAGCAGTCCTGTGTCTGTTCCTGCTCAGCGTTTGCTCTGCCCATACCTGAAGAAAGTTTTTAAACTTTACCCCACTTCCCATCGGGCCTCTGGTCCTTGCTGTTGCTCCTCCCACTGCAACAGTCGCCGAGAAAATGAACTTATGTAGCCTTCTTCTACAACGATTTGTTTCATTGTCAATAACCATTCATGAGTTATTGAAGAGATTAGATGTGAAGTGATATTTTGATCAGTCGCTTAGCTCTGTCAATCATTCTCTGTTTATGTTATATGGCATGTTAATAGTCCTGTGTCATTTGGCATGGTAATAGTTCTATGTCATAGCTTCACCAGGTTGGCACCTCACTTTTAGGTATGGCTTGATGGTAATATTGAATCGGGGTTATGCCAGACCATGTGCTTGCATATTGAGTTGGCGTATACTTTTCTTGTGACTGATGACCCAGAGAGCACTTAACGCATCTCTGTATTTGAAGTGATGCATAGTTAAAAGAAAGCATTAAATGAGAATTGTAAAGCACTTAACATATATTAGCTTTAAAGAATAGTAAATCCAGGCACAGTAGCATTTTGACTACATTACTAGATTTAACATGTAATGAGTTCAAACACTCCTAAGGCAGGTAGGGAATTTAAATTAAAGTTCCATCAATTAAATAAATTTGAAACAAAAACTGATATAGTAACAGTGACCATGAAACTACCATACATTTGTTTTTTTAAAAGAAACCCTATCTGCTCCACTAACATCCTTTAGGGGGAAAAAGTCTTCGGTCTCAACTTATGCTTGTCGATTCCAGAACCACAACAATGTGATTAACACTTAGCTACAGTCTGAAATTGCCTGGGAAGCCACTGAGTGGCCACAAAACTCATTCACAGCTCCTCAGGTTATTAAACAGTCTGTTTCTGAGCATAACAAGATGTGTGCAACATTCTGACAGGCTGCTAAGTGGCAAATAGCATAATATCCAACAACACAGTCCAATCATCTCCTCTGGCCCTAAAATAACACTTTCATGTTGAATACCCCACCATCAGTATCCAGAGGATCACCAGAAATTTAAATGGTCCAGTCACAAAGTTTGAAACTACAAGAGTAGTTCAGAACCTGCACACTTTAAGACAAATGATTGAAATTCTGACTCCCCATAGCATCCACATACAATATTCAAATCAGCCAAGAGAAACCAATTACCACCAGGATAGCCCTACCCCCACCCCCACAATACAATAGAATGGTGAGCAAGTCATTTATTCAATCACTAGTGTTATGACATGGGGTAAACCCCCTCTGTTAATTTTAAACTAGCAATAAAGAAAAGATTTATCCCATGCAGTAATCTATGAAAATTTGAGAGGCCAAGAACTAATTAAAGTAAAAAGTAACAACTTTTCTTAAAGTATCAGAGAATAATTAACTAACAACTATTTACATCTACTTCCTCTAACCTATGCTTTACATTCCCTTCTATAATACTAGACCGATAAAAAACCCCCGAGTAAGATTTACCAAAAAATTCAAATTCAAAACCAGCTGCTGTCGAAACTTCTCTTTGTATCTTCCTCTGGAGATTTTTTTCTTAGGATTTCTTTTCCACAGGTCGTTGACAGATAAATGTACCTTAGAGAAAGCTGTGTTTTGGGCAGTCTGTACATGCTGGTGGCTTGGCAGTTGTCCTCCCAACTGCTCAAGTTTTTCTGGTCTTATACTCCAAAGCATCGGATTGCATCATTGGCTTTTAATAATGTCAATATACTAATTACAAACTTAATTGGCGTCTGTTTATTTGGGGGGGTACATTTAAATTGATTGGCCTAATTCAAATTTGTTTTTGTCTCCTGGCAACCATCTACACTAGTTGCTGGACCAACAGGTTACATTGTATCTTGTTCAGAACACTTAGTGCTGTCAGGAGTTCTGCTAACTTTTAACTTTCTTAAAGGTACAGTACACTTCTACAGCTTCATAATCCCTCCCCACTAAAGAAAAAAAATGAACGATCATAATGAAAAGATGGCTTCATTTCTTTTCTATTTTTTAAACACATTACCTTCACACCGATAACTTTAATATAAGTTAACCTTAACTTCTTCCCATATACTTGTATATATAACATTAAATAAATACAAATCAGTTAAATCCACGATAACACACCTGCGATTACATTATGACCTACAAAATGTACAATTTTTAAATTAAAAGTCTGTAACATAAGACTCCAATGAAATAGTCTCATTTTGTCTTTGTTTGTGACATACACATTAAAATGTTGTAAAGCTAGTATCAAACTCAATAGTTCTTATTCAATCGTGGAGTATTTCCTCTGGTGGATATTGATCTTCTTCGAAAAGTAACCAACTGGCAGTTGAATCCCATCCTCACCTTCCTGTTGGAGTGCAGCTCCAATTCCTATGTCACTAGCATCGATGGCGACTTTAAAAGGTTTTGAAATGTTTGGTGTAGCTAAAACTGGTTTGGTGGTTAATATTGATTTCAAATGATCGAATGCCTCCTGGCATTGTTCTGTCCACTGAAACTTTGTGCTCTTCTTCAGCAAATTGGTTAACAGTAGCACAACACTGCTGAAGTTTGGAACGAACTTCTGATAGAATCCGCTGAGTTCTAAGAATCGATGCACCTCTTTCTTCAAGGTTGGACGTGGAAGTTCTTTGATGGCCTTTGTCTTTGTGTTCTGTGGGGTCAATCTTCCATGACCGATGTTATCTCCCAAGAATGTCACCGCTGCTTTCACGAATTCAGTTATACTTAAGTTTGTCAAGAGTTTTGCTTCTCGTAGTCTCAAAAACCTCTGCCAACTTTACCATGTCATCTTTCCAGGGCTTACTAAAAATCACTGCATCGTCGAAACAGAATGCAGTTTGTTAACCCAGCCACAACTCTGTCCATGAGTTTTTGGAATGTGGCGGGTGTATTCTTCATTCCAAAGGACATCACTTTAAACTGATATAGCCCATTTGGGGTTACAAACACAGAAATTCCTTTTGCAAGTCTCTGATAAAGATACCTGCCAGTAACCACGCATTGAGTCCAACTTGGTGATGTAACTGGCTTGTCCACTTTCTCGATACAGTCCTCCAATCTAGGAATTGGATAGGAGTCCGATATTGTAATGGCATTGACCTTCTGATAATCCATGCAGAATCATTGAATCCCATCTAGTTTAGGAATTAAGACGATCGGTGAACTTTACTTGCTCTGGCTTGGTTTGTTGATGTCCTGGTCAAGCATGGCCTCCACCTCCATTTGGACATGTCTGGCTTTGAAAGGATTGAGCCGATAGGGGTGTTGTTTTATCGGAGCAATATTCCCTATATCTACTTTGTGTGCAATAGCATTAGTACTCCCCATCTGATTCTTACATCTGTCCTTACAATGCAGTAACAAATCTTTCAACTGTGCTCTATGCTCCTGAGACAGATAGCTTACTAACCTATCCCATGCCTCAAGGACTTCTTCATTTTTGAGTCTACTTTGAGGCATCTCAAAATGCACATCAACTGGACTTGATTCCTCACTCTGCGGGCAGTAATTAACACCTGTTTCTCCAGTTCTTTCTCTCTTGTATAATAATTTCAACATGTTCACATGATATACCTAATACCTTTTCTTTTCTATCTGGCATCTTTACTAGATAGGTTACCTGACTCAATTTTTTCTCAATTTGATAGGATCCACTAAACCTGGCTTTGAAGGGATTTCCTACCACTGGTAACAGTACTAACACATCACCCCTCGGGAAAACATCGGAGTCTCAGAGCTTTTACCTGCCATCTGCTTCATTCTACACTGTGCCCTCTTTAGGCGCTGTTTAGCTAACTCACCTACTCGATTTAGTCTCTCTTTCACCTCTAATACGTAATCTAAGCATGAGATCTCAGACTTTCGTCCTGTCAATTTTTCTTTAATTCATTTCAAAGGATCTCTTACTTTATGCCCGAATATTAACTCAAAAGGGAGTGAACGGAGCAGATTCATTTGAGGCATCTCTAATGGCAAACAATACAAATGGGATAGTTTGAGTAATCCTGACAGTATGCTCTCAACATGGTCTTTAAGGTATGATGCCCCTTTCTAAAGCTCCCTGGGATTCAGGCTGATACCATAAACTCCTTAAATAGCCTAGCAGTAAAATTTGACCTTTGGTCCAACTGAATCTCTCTGGGTAGCCCATACTGTGTGAAGAAAGCTATTAACTCCTCTACCACCTTTTTTGCCTTGATACTCTAATGAAATTGCCTCTGAAAGTCCGGTAGACATATCCATTATGGTTAACAAGTACTGGTTCCCACTTTTAGTTCTTGGGAGACGACATACACGATCTATTATAACCCACGTGAAATGTTCTTCAAATGCGGGAATCAGCAACAAAGTTGCTGGTTTTATTATCACCCGTGGCCTACCTACCATTTGGCATGTATGCTACGTATGGAAAAAGTTAATCACATCCTTGTGCATTCCAGGCCAACAAAAATGTTTTTGTGCCTTAGCGTGAGTCTTTCATACCCCTAGGTGACCTCCTACAGGTAGTTCATGTTATACACGTAACACTTCCTGTCTGTATGCTACCAGCAACACAATCTGGTGCACTTTGGCCCATTTCTCCTCTACGCTAACCTGCTGTGGTCTCCATTTTCGTCTTAGAATTCTATCTTTCAGAAAATATCCCTCAGCAATATTCTTTGCCTCCTTTTCGGAGTACGCATCCACATATATTTCTTTTATCATCTTGTCTTGCTGTTGCAAGTCTCTTAGCCTTTCAGGACTGAACACTTCTGTCTGACCCTGTTCAGGTTTTTCCTGCACCATTACATCAAAGAGGATATCCGCTATCTGAACTTCAACTCCATCTTTCACTACTTTTCACTTTGTGCTGTGACTTATGATAGTGGGATCTGGTTACCACAGAGTCTGGGAAAATATCAGGATACTTCTGTTTTAACTCCTCAGTTTCTTGGTCTTCCTTAGGCTTCTCCAAATCATTCCCAAGAACAAACTGAACTCCTGGAACTGACACTATCAATCACTCCCATTGTAACTGCCCCGGTCTTGAGTTGGCACTCCAACCGGATCTTACATTGGGGAACGCTAAATTTCTGTTCATCTATCCCACAAATTACCACAATCTCAGGTAACAGATCAGAAAGAGTGCTATTTGCTCATCCCTTACTATCAGCGACTGGTTAGATCCTATATCTCTCAAAATTATAATTTCTTGTCTTTTCCCCTCTGTTCTTTCTGAGTAAACATTACCCATAGAGGCAAATTCTTTGTAGAGATCAGGTACAACTCCATACCCAGTCCCTCCCTAGGCTGTGCATTCTTCTGCAGCTCCTCGGCTCTTCTTGGGGTCTCCTTTACTACCTTCACTAATGTCTCAGGCTTAGCTTCTTTTACTACATCCTTTCCCACAATGCCTTTCTTTAATGACCAGCACTCTGAGTTTGTGTGTCCAACTTTAACACAGTGGAAACACCTGAGGCTTTTCACCTCCTTTCCACCCTCTTGGACTTCTTTTTTTATCCTATGGTAAATTCTTATCAGTGTTCTCTACTCTTGGTTTCATAGTGTAGGATCTCCCCTGCTCCTAACTTCTAACCCTCACAGGATGAAATTCTGGCAAAAAGCTGGTCTATGCACCATGTATTCATCTGCTAGTTTTGCTGCTCTTCTCACTTCCTGAACTTTCCGTTCCTCCATGTGAATTCTTACCATCTCTGGAAATGAATTTTTAAACTCCTCCAGCAGAATAATCTCACATAGAGCCTCAAAGATCCTATCTATTTTTAAAGCACGCACCCATCTATCAAAATGACTATGTTTAATTCTTTCAAATGCAATGCAATCTGACATGGTTCTTTCTTTGCGTTTCTGAATCGCTGTCTATATGCTTCTGGTACCAATTCATAAGAACTTAAAATAGCCTGTTTAACCTCTTCATAATGCCTTGATCCCTCATCTGACAGTGTAGCAAATACCTCACTAGCTTTGCAAACCAGTTTAGTCTGAACTAACATTACCCATAAATCCTCAGGCCACTCCATCTGCCTAGCCAATTTTTCAAATGAAATAAAGAAGGCATCTTTCTCATCAAAATGTGGCAGAGCTATGATGTACATGTATATAATCGCTGCTTTCTCTTTTAATCTCCATCCTGTTAATTTGACTTTGCTGACTAAGTCACAACTTCTCAAATTCAAATTCTCTCTTTGTCTCTCCCTTTCTTCTCTCTCCCTTTGCTCAGCTAAGCTTCTCTCTCTCTTTACTCTTTCTCTCCCTCTTCCCCTCTCTCACTTTGTTTATCTTCTAACTCCATTTTCCTCAATTGTAATTTAAGTTTTTCTACATCTCTTGCACTTGTCTGTTCCTCAGACACATCTAAGTGTTTGAGTAATTCCCTTACAATTTCAGCTCTACTTTTGTCCTTGGTTAAACTCAAATCCAACTTACTCGCTAATTCTAAAAGTACTGCCTTTTTCTTTCCTTCTAAACTTTCTTGGCACATTTGAGAATCATCTTCAAATCCCAGAAGCTCTTTAGCAATTTTAAGAGCCACTTCTCTCACTTTTAATTTAATCAACGACAAATCACCAAAATTAAACAAATCGTCTCACCTACATTTTAAAGATCTAGGACACTAACCTGCAAGTGTTTAAATCTACTGGGCTTTTTCGTACCACAAATCTATTCAAATCTATCTAAACCTGTTCAAATCAAAAATCAAAGACCCAAACTGTTCAAATCATGGACAAAAGCTCCCCACCCCACCACAAAACCATTTAAATCCCTACGACGAGCCCCCAAGCTGTTACAAATCCCCCTCTGTTAATTTTAAACCATCGATACAGAAAAGATTTTCCCCATGCAGTAATCTGTAAAAATTCAAGAGGCCAAGAACTAATTAAAGTAAAAAGTAACAACTTTATTTCTTAAAGTATAAGAGAATAATTAACTAACATCTATTTACAACTCCTTCCTTTAACCTATCTTTTACATTCCCTTCTATAATACTAGCCTGATAAAACCCCCGAGTAAGATTTACCAAAAAATTCAAATTCAAAACCAGCCTGCTGTCAAATCTTCTCTTTGTATCTTCCTCTGGAGATTTTCTTCTTAGGATTTCTCTTTCACAGGTTATTGATACATAAAAGTACCTTAAAGAGAGCGGTATTTCAGGCACTCTGTATGTGCTGGTGGCTTGGCAGTTCTCCTCAACTGTTCAGGTTTCCTGGTCTTATACCCCAAAACATCGGATTGTATCATTGGCTTTTAATAATGTCAATATATTAAATTCAAACTTGATTGGAGTCTGGTATTTTTTGGGGTACAATTTCAACTGATTGGAATTGTTCTTGTCTAATTCGAATTGTCTAATTGTTCTTAAACTAATTCGAATTGTTTTCGTCTCCTGGCAACTAGCTATACTAGCTGCTGGACCAAAAGGTTACATTGTGTCTTGTTCAGAACACTTGATGCTGTCAGGTACTTCTGCTAGCTTTTAACTTTCTTAAAAAGGTATAGTACACTTCTACACCTTCATAACACTAGGAAGTACTCTGCTCCACTCGGACAACTATTCCAAAATGTCAAGACCCCCGATTCTGCTGCCAGATATGTAAAAGAGGGCACTTTAAAAATCCATTTTTATCGCTGTAACAAACAATCTTGCCCTTAGCCAACTGAAAGAATTATTCACACCCAATTTGTGAATTGAAGTATTCCTTATGGGCTCAAAAGACTTCTTACCGTAATGTGATCTCTCTGATAACCTTACCCAAATGCTAACACAATCAAAATAACAACCATTTGTAATAACATAATCAGTACTGACAAAGATATCAAGGTAATAGGTTTGGAATCCTATCGAGTTTGAGTTTAATGGGTTTTAAGTATGGCTAGCATAATATTACAGGCAGATGTTTGCAAACAAAGCAACATTCTTTTGCCTTTGACTCCTTACCCATTGGTCCCAGAGGGCAGTTGTGGATCATTTTATTGACTTTATTAGCAGGGTAGGTTTCAGGAAATAACACAGCTGAACAAAGATAAACCTTGAACACAAAAAATTCTAAATATAATATTAATCATGCAATTGGAAATTCATAGTATTCCAGAATGCATTTTAATCATTGTTGATGTTTCAATTACACAACACATTGCAGTTAGTATTTTTTCAAAAAACAAGCTGGGATTAATTGATCCCATTTTCAAAGTCTCTGCCTCTCATCTGAGGCATTGGGTCATACCAACAGCCGTAACTAACACAAAGCATACATCTGTAGAAAAAAAACAAGCAATTTCAAAAGGCACTTCATATTCATTGAGGACATGATCAGACTTCACTGTGATGTTGCCCTTCTCTCTCAAAGCTCGTCCCTTTTTTTCTAAAAGCGGTTTCTGAGCTCAAGGAGACTCTGTCCTTGATTTTTTTCAGGGGGCAATAAACCAGGCCGGACTCTGATCAGTCTGGCTTAGTACAGAGATGAAAAAGATTTTGAGAGGCCTTTTGTTTATATGTAAACAGATGAGATTTCAGGCTAAAGTGGTCACGTTTTAGAAGTGACTTGTATAACGACAGGGGAGTGGTCAGCTCTTTAGCTGAGCTGTTTTCAGTTCAATCTGACTGGAAGTACAACAGGGAACAGTGCGGAAACTCTCTCTTTTCTGCCCTTCAACTTCAACCTGTAAGCATGTGTTCCATTTATGAGGAGAAAGTGAGGTCTGCAGATGCTGGAGATCAGAGCTGAAAATGTGTTGCTGGAAAAGCGCAGCAGGTCAGGCAGCATCCAGGGAACAGGAGAATCGACGTTTTGGGCATAAGCCCTTCTTCAGGATTCCTTATTGGCGGACTGTTGTGTGTATTCGGAACAGCATAATGAAGTCTAGGTTGAGTTCTGTATGGGTTCTTTATTTGGTTCTTAATGTTTCATTGTGTAATTTTGTAAATAATTTTTTGTCGGTTTTAAAATCTAGTCGTCAACCTAGCTATCTTACTCCAGGTATTTTTCACTGTATCCCTACCGAAACAAATGGCAAAGTTAGCTTAAGAATGTTTTCAGTGGACTTGTCTAGTCCATAACACCCCTTTGCTCAAAAATGTTAAGGAGAGCAGTGGGCACCTGTATCCCACAACAATCACTGCTTTAACATCGGAAAGAGCAAAGTGATGGTTAAAAAAACTAACATTTACATAATTTACATAGAGACTTCATTGGTTGCCCCAAAGTGCTTTCTTGCTAATGAAGTACCACTTGAATAATACCACTAATAGAACTCAGAGTCATAGAGGTGTAAAGCACAGAAATATGCCCTTTGATCCAACTCGTCCATGCCAACCAAATATCCTAGCCTAATTAAGTCCCTTTTGCCAACACTTGCCCATATCCCTCTAAACCCTTTCTATTCATATAACCATCCAGATGCCTTTAAATGCTATAATTGTACCAGCCTCCACCACTTCCTCGAGCAGCTCATTCCAAACATGCATCACCCTCTGGGTGAAAAAGTTGCCCCTTAGGTTCCTTTTATATCTTTCCCCTCTCACCCTAAACCTATGCCCTCTAGTTCTGGCCTCCCCTACCCCAGGTAAAAGACCTTGTCTAATTATCCTCTCATTGCCCCTCATGATTTTCTAAACCTCCATAAGGTCACCCCTCAGCCTCTGATGCTCAGGGAAACAGCTCCAGCCTATTCAGCCTCTCCCTACAGTTCAAACCTTTCAAGTTTCACAATGTCCTCCCGATAGGAGGAAGACCATTATTGTACGCAAAAGTGGCCTAACAAATGTCCTGTACAGCTGCAACATGACCTCCCAAGTACAATATTTAATGCTCTGACCAATAAAGGAAAGCATAGCAAATGCCTTCTTCACTATCTATCTTCGACTCTACTTTCAAGGAACTATGAACCTGCATTCCAAAGTCTCTTCATTCATCAGCACTCCCCTGGATCTTACCATTAAGTGTATAAATCCTGCTCTGATTTGCTTCTCCAAAAAGCCTTTATATAAATTCAATTCTATCCTGCCACTCCTCAGCCCATTGACCCATCTGATCAAGATCCCATTGTAATCTGAGGTAACCTTCTTCGCTATCCACATCTCCAAATTTTGATGTCATTTGCAAACTTACTAACTATATCTTCTATGTTCACAGACAAATCATTTATATAAATGAAGGAAAGTAATGGACTCCGCATTGATCCTTGTGGCACACCACTGATCACAGACCTCCAGTCTGAAAAACAACCCTCCACCACCACCTTCTGTCTTCTGCCTTCAAGCCAGTTCTGTATCCAAATGGCTAGTTCTCCCTGTCTTCCATGAGATCTAACCTTGAAAACCAGTAACCCATGAGGAATCATGTTAAATGCTTTAATGAAATCCATACAGATCATGTCCATCACTCTGCCCTCAACAACCCTCTTTGTTACTTCTTCAAAAGACTCAATCAAGTTCGTGAGACATTGTTTTCCCATGCACAAAGCCGTGCTGACTATCCATAATCAGTTCTTGCCTTTCCAAATACATGTAAATCCTGTTCCTCAGGATTCGCTCCAGCAACTTGCCCACCACAGATGTCAGGCTCATAGGTCTATAGTTCCCTGGCTTTTCCTTACCACCTCTCTTCAATAGTGGCACCACATTAGCCAACCTCCAGTCTTCCAACATCTCACCTGTGACTATCGATGATACAAATATCTCAGCAAGGGGCACAGCAATCACTTCCCTAACTTCTCACAGAGTTCTAGGGTATACCTCATCAGGTCCTGGGGATTTATCTACTTTTATGTGTTTCAAGACATTCAGCACCTCCTCCTTCGTAATATGGACAATTTTCAAGATGTCCCCATCTATTTCCCCACAATCTATATGCTATGTCCTTCTCCACAGTAAATAGTGATGCAAAATACTCTTAGCAGATCTGTATGTGGTAATGCTGATACACTTGCTGATCTTTGAGGGCTTCTATTTTCTCCCTAATTACCCTTTTGTTCTTAATCGGTTTATAAAAACCCTTTGCATTCTCTTAACCCGACTTGCCAAAGCTATCTCATGTCCCCTTTTTGCCCTCCTGATTTCCCTCTTAAGTATACTCCTACTGCCTTTATAGTCTTAAGGATTCACTCAATCTCTCCTGTCTATGTCTGACATACACTTCCTTCTTTTTCTTAACCAAAACCTCAATGTCTCTAGTCATCCAGCATTCTCTACACCGACTAGCCTTACTTTTCACCCTAATACAAATAATACTGTCCCTTTATCTGTGAACATTTGCCCCGAGTCAGTTTTTGAACATTCTGGTCTAATACCATCAAAATTAGACTAATACTGTCAAAATTGGCCTTTCTCCAATTTAGAACTTCAACTTTTAGATCTGGTCTATCCTTTTCCAACATTATCTTAAAACTAATAGAACAATGCTTGCTGGCCCCAAAGTGCTCCCCACTGACACCATAGTCACTTGCCCTGCCTTATTTCCCAATAGTAGGTCAAGTTTTGCACCTTCTCTGGTAGGAACATCCACATTCTGAATCAGAAAGTGCTCTCATCCACACTTAACAAATTTCTCTCCATCTAAACCCTTAACACTACGGCAGTCCCAGTCTATGTTTGGAAAGTTAAAATTCCCTGCAATAAACACCCTAAGATTCTTACAGATAACTGAAATCTCCTTATAAAATTTGTTTCTCAATTTCCCGCTGACTATTAGGGGATCTATAATCTGCGGCTATACCAGTATCAATCCCCAACTTTTCCTCCGCTACAATGATGACTGCATCTGCGCCACCTCGTGCTCCCACAAGAAGGTTGAACAGTTCATCAACTTCACCAACACATTCCATCCCGACCTTAAATTCACCTGGACAATCTCAGACACCTCCATTCCCTTCCTGGGCCTCTCCATCACAATCAATGGTGACCGACTCAACGATGACACCTTCTACAAACCCACCTGGATTACACTTCCTGCCTCCTGTAAAAATGCTATCTCTTATTCCCAATTCCTCCACCGCACCTGGTCCGAGGAGTACCAGTTCCACCACAGTACACACCAGATGGCCTCCTCCTTTAAAGACCGCAATTTCCTCTCCCACGTGGTTGATGATGCCCTCCACAGCATCTCATCCATTTCCTGCACCTCCGCCCTTGAACCCCACCCCCCCGTCCTCACTTTCCACTCCACCAACCTCCGTATACGTTGCATCATCCTCTGCCATTTCCGTCACCTACAAATGGACCCCACCACCAGAGATTTATTTCCCACCCTTCCCCTATCTGCTTTCTGTAAAGATCTTTCCCTCCACGACTAACTCATCAGGTCTATGCTCCCCTTTCAACAACTTCCTCTGCCACTGCAGGAATTGCAAAACCTGCGCCCTCGCCTCCTTCCAAGGTACCAAAGTAGCCTTTCACCTGCACTTCCACACATCATTTACTGTATCGCTCTCGATGCAGTCTCCTCTACATTGGGGAGGCAGGATGCCTACTTGCAGTGTGCTTCAGAGAACATCTCTGGGGCACAAGCATCAACCAACCGCACCGTCCCATGCCTGAACACTTCAACTTCCCCTCCCACTCTGCCTAGGACATGCAGGTCCTGGGCCTCCTCCATTGCCATTCCCTTATCACCCGACCCCTGGAGGAAGAATGCTTTCCACCTCAGAACCCTCCAACCCTATGGCATCAGTGGATTTCACCAGTTTCATTTCCCTATCCCCAACCTTATCCCAGTTTCAACCTTCCAGCTTGGCATCGCCTTCACGACGTGCCCTACCTGGCCATCTTCCTTGCCACCCATCTGCTCCACCCTCCACTCCGAACTAATCACCATTACCCCCCACCTCCATTCACCTATCGCACTCTCAACTACCTTCCCCCCAGCTCTATCCCCCTCCCATTTACTTCTCCATCCCCAAAGCTTCCAGCTTAATTCTTGATGAAGTGCTTTTGCCTGAAACGTCGATTTTCCTGACCCTTGGATGCTGCCTGACTTGCTCTACTTTTCCAGCACCACATTCTCGACTCTAATCTCCATCATCGGCAGTCCTCAATTTCTGTAATACAATCCCAGTAAGGTGATCATCCCTTTATTTCTCAGTTCCACCTAAATAACTTCCCTGGATGTATTCCCAGGAATATCTTCCTAAATACAGCAGTAATGCTATCATTCATCAACAACGTCAATCCCCCTCTCTCTCGCCCCCTTTCTATAGCATTTATATCCTAGAACACTAAGCTGTTGAAAGATTGTCAGCTAATTTTCACACAGTAAGGTCCCAAAAGCTTAAATGATATACTGACCAGCCTATTTGCGATGCAATAATGACTGAGGGATAAATAGCAGCAAGAACACCAGATACTACATTGCTCTCCTTTGAAAGTATGATGAAATTTTTTTATATCCACCTGAGGAAGGAAACATGAGCTCAGTTCAATGTTTAATCTAAATGACGGCTCCTTCAACAATCTCACTCAGAGATGAGCGTCTTAACCACTGAGACACAACTGACACAAAGAAAAAGTTGCACCAGAAACTACAATGATTAAATATATTCTATTGACTGGTCAGTAGCTGCATCTCCTTCATCAATAATCTAACTGCTGCAGCAATATCAAATACCAGCTCATAAGACTGATAACAAAGCCTTCTACAACAAAGGGAAAACCCAGCTCCTCCATCAAGCCTGAACCACACTCCACTTCTGGAGTATTATGAACAGACACGTCAACACAGGTATGGAATCGACGAGTAGACAGGAAATCCCAAGGTCAATGAGGGAAATGCATTCTGTAAATTGCCTCTCCAGTTTCTTCAAGGAATTAAAACCAGCTGAGGAAATCATATGGCTGTCCATATAACGTGTTCTCATTCACTACCAGTCCAGCTCCTTGCTAAGCATCAGGAATCTGAAAATCTACACTCTTATGATGCCACAAGATATAAAAAATTAAATTCACTTTGGGAAGGCTAGCAAATATGGTTAGGGTGTAAAACAAGAGTCTTATGTTCATTCACAACCATATCTTTGTGTTTAATGGATAATAAAAAAGTATGAGGATGAAAGTTGCTGCCAAACTAAAATAAATTTACATGGTAGAAACATGAGTAAAAGATCAAACCACTTGCCATTTTAGTTTGAGGAAGGACTAATGAAGTATAATAAATATAAATTAATAACTCAACATTCACACAATATTGTTACTAATAATCTTTATTTAAAAATTAGACAAAAAATGACAATTATCACTTTGGACAACACAAGAAAAGGGAGCAGTCATCAAATGCAACTTTGCACTGTACAGAATAACGACTTTGTCCCCAGTTGCGTTCGGAAAAAAAACCATTAACCACTTACAAGACAAGTTAGTTCAATTTCATTCGATGTAAAGAAATTACAAGAGTCCCTTCACACCAACTCAGCCTAGATTATAATGAAAAGGCTAATACATGGGAGATATATCAGCAAAAAAATTGCAGTACTTAAGAATTAGAACATTTCCAAGATCTCTCTGTCATGCAGATTATTTATTCATGCTGGACAATGTGGATTGGTATTTATGGAGTTGAACAGAAGACAGACCCAATATAAAATGGATGTCAGTGTAACAAAACATTACTTGAGTTCATTACTGCAGCAACAACATAGGATTTTATGTCTTGTGCTGATTTCGTGATTTCAGTAGCAACTATGATGCACAATAATGAAATAGAAGGTTACTGAAAATGTTACTGTGTCTCGCCTAATCACAAATGCTCACTTAAAAGAAAAGGATTGCAAATTAAGTACTAGTAAATCAGCAGGAATTTAAATTAACCTTGAAGAAAATCAGGGGCAAGTTAATGGCAGTGAAATAACTCCTGGTTCGGTTTCTATCACAAATTTACCCGATGCATCTAAATGTGTGAACTGCGTAACATCTAGCCAGGTAACGTTAGCAGCTTGCGACTGAGTAGAAAACAGTAGAAAAAAAATCCTATATTTGCTGATATATTGCAATGGACATGTTTCATGTTTACATTTTATGGCTGCTCTCACAACACTAATAAAATCAGTACTTTTATGTTTCAAACACACTAAGGGACATAGGAGTTTTGCACCTAACAGACACTTAAAAGACAAATTTAAAAAAAATACAGCACCAAAATGAATGAAAGCTTTTAACAAAATATCTATATCACTTCCTTTAAGCTATATACACATATCCAACATTACAAATTACTTGACTACAGTAAAATCAAAAGGGTAGCCTTGATTTACACTTTCACTCAGCAATTAAACCATATTGGAGTTTCTATACCACATCACTGTGATTTGCAGCCGAGTAAGAACAACTTTTGTTCATTAGACAGGACTTATTCTGTGGAAGTGCTGGTGGCAACTCTGAAATCCATGTTGCTTGACCACCCACAAAAACTGACAAAAAGCAATCCCACCACAGGCAGGGAAAAAAAGTGGTGAAGTCATTCACTGAGTGAAAGTGCTGCAATTGTCATTACATAGTTACTGAGATTCATTAATTTTCATTTACAAGATCAACACTGGAGTGCCACGTACAATTTAAAAATAAATCTCCCTTTAAAAACACATTTCAGCACAATCTGAATGCGTGCACACATACAATTTTTAAACAGTAGTAGACACCATCAGAAGCTTTTTTTTTGAAACGTTAAGACACAAATGATCAACTGTTTTTAAAACCTTTCTCCCCCTACTGTTTAATTCCATCATAGAGAAGCATTTTTAAAAAGTCCTTAAGGAGCAGATTTTGAGAGGGAAGAGAACTATAGAGAGAGAAAAACAAGAATACTATACATGAGAAAGGAAACCTGTGCCACTCTGACCATCTATATTCAACAATCTACAGAGGAACCTCGATTATCCGGCATTCAATTATCCAAAGTTTGGATAATCTGGACAAGATTGCAAAGTCCTGATGCTTGGCTAAACTGTGTTATCCAGCATTCGATTATCTGAATAAAATACTCCCCACCCCTGTCATTCGGATGATTGAGATTCCTCTGTAAATATAATCCATGAGTTTCAGCATTGGGAAAACCTTTACCTGTTAACAGTTACTGAACATTGACCTGATTTGAATGGATCATCAGCTTCATGCATTGCAGTGACATCAAGGGGGGAAATGGAGAAAAATTGCTCTTCCCTGAGATGCAGCAGTCAATGTGTTTCGTGAAACAGAATTCTATACATCCGAATGAAGTCTGACACATTTCGCATTTAATTCGGGCATGAAGCAAGCATTGCTAAACTGCCATTCAGCTTCTGAAATTCCGGAAGTCTTAACTGCAATGCCAGAAGGACAACTACTCAACCATGGTGGAGTCAGCATGCCAATGATTGCTGCTGTTTTGTGTGTAATGCTGTATTTAACTGGTCTGAATAGCAACAGTCAGCATTGCACTAAGAATTGCACCAGGAATTCTTTTTCAAGACCACAAATACATTTATTGAGTCATCACTGTTCAGAGCAACTGCCACCATGCCACAGTATTGTAATTTGCTGAACTGGGTTCATCCTAATTTAAGTGAGACTTTTATAAATCACAAGGATCTATATTGTTGCTTTGAAAAACTGATAAGTGATATATAAAGCAGATTAAATTATATATCACTTACATATCACTTCACACTTCCAAAGAAATAAAAGAGCCTTTTAAAACCATTTATCTGTTTGAAACTCAAAAGTCGATAGAAATGGGTAATACCATATTTTATAAGGGCCCAGAGGAACTACACCCAGAGCAATAAACCATTATTTATAGACTTTCTTAAATTCAAATCCATCAGTTGCTAATATTGTGTGTTCTGGAGTCAATTTTAATGAAGCTGTACTTTGCCCTAGAAATGGTTAAATAAATCTCTACACTTTGCACTGCATGCTTAAATCCTGCATTTGATTGCATAGCTGTTGAAAGGTCTGATGCTGATCCATATTCACATTTAGAGAAACTTTCCTTTGTTTGCATGGCATTACCATAATTAACACAGTTCCAGTTTTTTGCAGCTTCTGAATCATATTTATGTGCAGCAATACTAATTCCCAGGGAGACAAAAAACATTCAACAATTTGATAGATCATGACTCAAATCAGAATTTGATTAAGTTGTTTGGGAAAGTAAGTACAATGTCTCCTCCCACGTGTAAAAAGAAAAGGTGTGGTCCAATTCAAATAGAAGGAATGTTGCTCTTCCTCATGTGTATATTGCCACATTCCTTACTCTGAAAACAGCCATTCATGAAGGTAATCATCACTGGATAAGATTAGTACATTTTAACAAAGGCATTGTATCTGAATCCTAATCTGTCAATCAAAAAACAGAACTGTGCCACCACAAACTTATCTCTACTCCTGTTAAGAATGCATCTCATTGCAAAATTGAGTGCAACATATACTATGAGAAAATGGTCAATTGAGGAGAAAAAATATCCACCTTGAGCTGCGGAAATCTGTTTTACAGAACATCACTGACTGAAATGCACTCTGGAGAACAGACATTAAGGGAGGACACCACAGCTGGGCTTCAGAATTTGATTTGGGGAATGCAACTCTTCTTTGCACCGACTGATCTGGATCTGACAGTCACTCTTGAAAGTCTTGTTTGTTAAAGGATAAGAATTAAGAAGTTTGTTGTCCAGTTATTTTCTAATGAATCTTTGTCATTGGATTTATTTCTAATCCATTTTGCAACTTCTTAAACATGCCTGCTGTTTAGTTGAGCTTTAGCATATCCAATAGCTAACAAATGAAATCAGCCCCCTCTCTAAAAATTGCATAAACTAACACAAAAGCAAATTTGTAGCAAAGCTGAGAATGATATGATGATGGATAATAACATTTAAAGGGAACATACAGCTTTTCTACAAAGTCGCCTCATTCATTGGGAAAATTTCACCAGAATTCAGCAAAACCATAAGATGAGTTTGGAGCACAGCAAATAACTCCATCAGTGAACATGATAAAACACAAATCACATCATATTTCCAACTGGTTACCAACAGAGTGAGACAGAAAATGACAACAGAATGCCCACGATTTGGATCCATATCTAAATGAAAAGGTGAATTATGATGGGGAAATTATGATACTTTTGTAGAATCGGAAGCAAAACCAGACTACTTAATAATCAATACTAATAATGCAGGTCCACTTTCAAATGCAGACAGTCTAGACAAGAGCAAACAAATCCAACTAATCACTGTATCACGTCTGCACAAGTAGTACTGGTCAGAAAGCAAATGTTTTATTTGAATTCTTCGAATTGGACTGTGGCAGGAATTGAAAGTCCTGGCTGATTGGGAATGAAGGCAACTTACTGCTGATCGTGCTTTTCTTGCCCACTGATCGTAACCTTGGACTGGAGTACCGTGCTGTGTAAGGAAAAAATGATTAGGTCATGTGTGATAATTTTACTGAAAACAAAATCCACACTCTTTATATTTGAAACTTTATACCAAGAAGGTATGAATAGAAGTTTAAAACCTGTGAGGTGGTCTGAGTATCAGATGCAGATCAATTAGGGAATGAATTATTAACCTATTGAGCTGTTAATATCGGTCTTCCTACTCAGTGAATCAGTGAAAAGATAGACAGAACAAAATAAAACATAAAACTGTACAGCACAGCAACAGGCTCTTTGGTCCACCAGTTCTGTGCCAAGTGTGATGCTATTCTAAACTAATCCCATCTGCCTGCACATGGTTTATTCTCTGCCTGTTCATGTGTGTGAGTAAGAGATTATGGAGTGTGTGTGCATGACAGAGAGCGTGTGACAGTGAGTGTGTATAAGTGCGTGGTTGTGTGGGTAGAAGAAGAAACATTTTGCTGGCCTTGTGTAGAAATCTGGAATACTCATCATAGTGAACAGGGTGATTAGTATAACTCTACTAACGTTGCTGTCAACTGTGTGCTCATCAAGGCTGGAAATGATTGGACCACAACTAAGATTGCGTTCAGCTCAGAATTCCTGTTACATAGCCCAGCAACATTCCTCAACTAAAAGGAACACAAAACACTTTCTGCAAGAGACTTTTTTTCTTGAAATGCTCTGAGCACAACTGTTAAACTTGTAAATTCAGAACAGCAGCAGCCTTGATTAGCAAAAGAGCTGCTTATTTTATATCGAGGCGGAAGTCAAATCCATCTTTTCTCGAGGGATGTACATGTTTTGAGCGACAGCTGATCATGCCTCTTCCCCTCTTCTTGGGAATGATGCTCTCAGGCCTGGATGAAATTATGCCACTAGTGCAGTCCAGTGATCACCTCTGTAGTTATTGATTACTGAGACCAAACTTGGTGCACTTTCATAACTCTCTAACTAATTCATTTTTTTTTCATAAAAGAGCAACAGGGAGATCCAGTGTACTTTGAAATGTCAGCGAGATTTTGTTTTGCTCCATTTACACTTTAAAACCACGCAGCAGTGTATCCAAAATTAGGAAGCAAGACAATGAAGGAACGAAACATTGTAATGATTTGTGAATGGATCCCAAAACTGTTGGGAGCTTTTGTCAGAAATAAGTGGGAGGTTGATGCAAGTATACAAATTGGGATGGGTGGTAATAGTGAACCCACCTATGGGCCAGAAAATTTAGAATGAAGACACACCTTTCCTGGAGGTGTGCCAGAACATGTCCAAACAGTTTGATTATCCCTACTACCCTAATGGTGATTCACATCGAGCTGTGACTGCTGAAAAACAGAATTCAAAAGATCCTTGGTTAGGGTTGGGGAAAGCTGGGTGAAGTTTGGAAAAGATTTTTGTGGCATTCACTTGTGGATTTTCAATCTTATAGAAATCCAAATACAGTGTATTTTCTGTAGTAAGATGTCTACTGTCAATGCCTGTGCTACTGAAAGCAGAATGCTATCAGTTCTGGCAGAATCAGGTCAGTTCTCATGGTGTAAATAAATGTGCTTTGCAAGCAGGATCCCAATGGAGAGTCAGAAGTGGGTGAGGGCAACTAAGTGGAACCGCAAATTTATTTTAATAAATCAAGGACTGGGCACAGGTCAAATACTGAAGGAATTTAAAACTTCCTATGTGACTGTAAATCGACGTATCAATCGAATCACTGCCACTGAAGTCCATTACAATTGGATTCAGTGAGTTCTCAGTTCTCCTCTACTTAATCAGTGTTCTGACCCTTCGAACAGCAAGCACAGATGCTAACATTTATTCCATGCTTGAGATGATCTAAGCCCTTATTCCAAGAAAGGAATAAATGTTTACATCTGTGCTTAAAAACTATTTAGCTTAAATTTCAATATCAGCAGTAAGGCAGACACTTCTCGCAGATTGTGAATGCTGCAACTGAACAGAAAACCAAAAGGAGGAAAAAAACCCCAACATTTTACTTATGGCATTTAGAATTCTATTTTGACTTGATGACTAATTCCTACCGGCTGATGGAAGTCATTTTGTGAAAATCAGAAGTACTTTTCTCGAGGCCAAGACCAATTGTAGCAAAATAAGGACTGAAGTTGAAATTGATCAACTTTCCAAAAACATCAAGTTTTAGAAGCAAAGAACTTTCAGTAAAAGGGGAAAAGTTTGGAATTTACTCATGGTGGAGCAGACCCAAGTTTGACAATGCTGTTAAACATTCTCCTGTCAACAACTTTATATTTAAAATAGTGATGAAGAAGATTGATTTTATCCACTGGATTTTAATTCAATTTTGATATCCAAATCATGATGTACAGTCATAAACTTAGTTAATCAGCAGTTTATAAAACAATTAACTATATCATAGAATGTCCAGTGTTTCCCACAAATTTTCCAGCTATTACTACGTTGTCACAGACAGAAATTAATTGTTTCTGAAAGAGGTAAACAAATGATAGTACAATAAAACATATAGTACAAGCTAATCTAAGGACATGTCTAATCTGTCACAGATTATTACCAGTTGTGAGATATATTGTGTTCTATTTAATGTCATTACAAAGAGGCTGTGGAGCAGTTCAGTAAACAGGGCAAAGGCTGTGAAGCAGAAATTCTAAGGGAATGTGGTAGGAGATGTAGACATCTAGTTGGATGATCACAACATATTCAAGACTTCCTCCTGCCACTTAAAAATTGCCTGTAAGCATTGGACAGAGGAGTAACAGCAACAGAAACACTAGGCCACTGCCTCATTCAATAACCAAAACAGGTGCGATTCTATCTCCTGCATCCGCATTACTTCTTTTTCTTCAGTCTCCAGAAACAAAGCACCAATCAATATTATGAGAAAGGTACATTTGTCATACCTCAAGGTACGATGAAGATTTATAATATACTACTAAGTTGAGCTTTTATCACCCAGAGATAGACATATGAAAGAGGCGAGAGACCAGAAGCAGGCTCATTATGGAATTCAAGATCTTACTAACAGATGTGCTGTTTTACAGCTTAAAAATAGTCAAAGTAACTTGAAAAAAAAAGAGCGTTTTCCTTTGATTTCAGAAAGAAGCTGTCTGTACATGGAGGGACAGAGACAATAATGGAAAGAATCATATCTGATGAATGTGCAGAAATTCACTGAGAGGAAACACTTCTGACTTAGTCAGTTGAATAAGAAATTTCAAAGTGAAGAAAGAAGTGACACTGTACAGAGATTAACTGTCTGTAAAGGATACTGCTGGGAAAAAATAGCTGAATATCTCTTTTGGGTAGTTAGAAGATTCTTCCAAATTGGCATTTAGCTTTTTTTAAAATCTATTCTTTCAATCAAATTCATTTTGAAAGTACATTGGCAACCTCTTTTAAATATTCAGTGACTGACCACCAAACTAACTCAGTTATATAACTAAAACATATAGTCTATCAAGCCAGGTTAAATCATGGAATCTGACTTGTCTAGTGTTACTATCAGTTGGGTTCATAACGTAGCATCCATTTATGAAAGGTGTAGAGGAAATGGTATTTTGAAATAGTGACATGTAGGTATTGGTTACATTTGTGAAAGCTTTTTAAAAATAAAAACAAGGTCAGGGATCCTTCCATAACCTTTTCCAGTATTTATCTATGGTGTTATTGGAAAGATGTCTATGCTATTGGTTTTAAAACAGGTAGAACAAACATGTTAGCTTAATTTTAAGTTCAGTTCAGAGAAGCTAGGATGAATAAGTTTAAAAAACAAGTTTAGAAACAAGCAGTTCAATGGATACCAGCATTGAGTTGAGAAGTAAGTTTGGCTTCTGTCCTAGGACTTTAAGGATTAGTGTTACCTTAACAGAAGGTTTGTGAAACTTCCAAACCAGAAGCACTCTGTTAGAAACCTTCTGTTTATTAAAATTGAGAAAGTTTGGGTTGACAGATTTGTGGAAAACTTCAGATCAGTTGATTTGGAATGCACTCACCCAATTGTCTCCACAGACCATGGTCAAGTTAACTGGAACATTAAAGATGTAAGACAAGGGTTAAAATTACTTTGGTCTTTAGTTTTTCCAATGATTAGTGTTGGGAAACAGTTTAAAACTTTGTTGGGCTATATGCTTTGTGATCATTTTAACTGTTGTATATTTTTAGATGGCTTGGAATATTTATCATTTCTCATGTACAATTAACACCTTTTCTAAATAGCCTCAACCTCTATCAAGCTGGGGCTTCTGAAATCTAACTTGACCAATAGTACCATCATCTGAGAACATAATATTAATGTTACACGTGAAACAGCATCCTATATTTAATATTGTTAACATTCTTCTTAAATACCTGACAATGGTCGATTCTTGCAGACTTGCGACCTCTTGGATCTATTCTGGCAATTGGTGTGGGTTGAAATGCCACTAAGAAATAAATATCAAGTAGAAGAATGATTATCATGTCAGAGTCAACAAAAGTATTTCCACTCTAACTTTTGCAAATTAAACAGGCTTGAAGAAATGAAGTCCTTACATTCTATCATTACATTCAAAATGTTTATTACAACAATTGCTGACAGGTTTACTTACTTGAAACATCTGCTGCTAGTATCTAGGAATATTATATTTCAGTATTATACTGACTAAATGGAAAAATCCACAGTCAACGTTTTTCAAACGAAAACTGAACTGATACGATGGAGGAATTAGAGCTGCTTTGATTTGCCTCATCTCTGCTCATTCCAGTCCAGGAGCACAAGACATTTTTCACAGTTAAAACCAGCACTTCTTCATGAACCAGTCCCTTTAGCCTACAAGTATTTTCAGGGTGAAGTTTCCAAGAGTTCTCCCAGAAAGGAGCACACAATACAGAATTGTATTTTTCTAGACAAATGAAATGCTATCACTATCAAGAGATCTAAAAACCACTAATATTTTCAGGAAAGTAAATGCATTTCAAAATAATGAGTAGCTGAACTTGGGTATATTTTATAATAAAGTGGCAGCGGTTTCCAACATTATGTGCTGTCCAACAGTTGTCAATTCTACAAGAAATTTTACTTTGTGGCATTTACATTGGTAATAGCAAAATTCTGTGCCAGATTCAGAGCTGTAAACTAAAAGCAATAAAAGATTTAAACATCCAGATGCACAAACACTAATCATAATACTGAATAGAGTGTAGACTCTAATGAACAAAAGAGGTTTTAAAGTGACTGAAAGGTGACATGAGGGAAATCTTTTTTCAGTAGTGAATGCATTGTCTCAGAGTGGTGGAGGCAGAATCAATCACAGCTTTCAAAAAGGAGGTACTTCGTGCTTGAAGGGGGAGAAGATCTGCAGGGTGATAAGGAAAGGGCTGAGGTGTGAGTGGCTAAATTGTTCTTACAAAGGATTGTCACTGACATGATGAATCTACTTCTACACTGCAATTTCTACATGAGTCTATTACTTGATAATTTTCAGTGGGTGGCAGAATAAGTACAATTGTCCAATTATTTTTGCTACCTGTGATACAATCTTTTTAAAAAATACAGACATACGGTCAGAAGTGGAGCTGTTCGCTGATGATTGAGCAATGCTCAGTAATATTCATTACTTCTCAGATACTGAAGCAGGCCACATTCAAATGCAACAACATCTGGATCATATCCAGGCTTGAGCTGGCAAATGGCAAGGGGCATTCATGCCACAGAAATGCCAAGCAATGACCATCTCCAATAAGAATCAATCTAATGACTGCCCTTTGACATCAATGGTATTACCAACACTGAATCTGTAACTATCTACATCCTGGGGGTTAACATTGACCAGAATCTCAACTGGACTCACCAGATAAATACAGTGGCTAAAATAGCAGGTCAGAAGCTAGGAATTATTGTGGCAAATAACCCTCTTCCTGACTCCCAAAGCCTGTTCACCATTGACAAGGAGAAAGTGAGAACTGCAGATGCTGGAGACCAGAGCTGAAAATGTGTTGCTGAAAAAGCGCAGCAGGTCAGGCAGCATCCAAGGAACAGGAAAATCGACGTTTCGGGCATAAGCCCTTCTTCAGGAATGAGGAAAGTGTGTCCAGCAGGCTAAGATAAAAGGTAGGGAGGAGGGACTTGGGGGAGGGGCGTTGGAAATGCGATAGGTGGAAGGAGGTCAAGGTGAGGGTGATAGGCCGGAGTGGGGTGGGGGTGGAGAGGTCAGGAAGAAGATTGCAGGTTAGGAAGGCGGTGCTCAGTTTGAGGGATTTGACTGAGACAAGGTGGGGGGAGGGGAAATGAGGAAACTGGAGAAATCTGAGTTCATCCCTTGTGGTTGGAAGGT
>NC_057748.1:5594123-5646026 GCF_004010195.1 Chiloscyllium plagiosum
GCAGGGTTGGAGGAGGTGTAGTCCAGGTAGCTGTGGGAGTCGGTCGGTTTGTAGTAAATGTCCGTGTTGATTCAGTTGCCCGAGATAGAAATGGAAAGGTCTAGGAAGGGGAGGGAGAAGTCTGAGACAGTCCAGGTGAATTTGAGGTCGGGGTGGAAGGTGTTGATAAAGTGGATGAACTGTTCAACCTCCTTGTGGGAGCACGAGGCAGCGCCGATACAGTCATTGATGTAGCGGAGGAAAAAGGTGGGGGGTGGTGCTAGTGTAGCTGCGGAAGATGGACTGTTCCACATATCCTACGAAGAGGCAGGCATAGCTGGGGCCCATGCGGCTGCCCATGGCCACTCCTTTGGTTTGGAGGAAGTGGGAGGATTGGAAAGAGAAGTTGTTCAGGGTGAGGACCAGTTCAGTCAGTCGAAGGAGGGTGTCAGTGGAAGGGTACTGGTTGGTACAGCGGGAAAGGAAGAAGCGGAGGGCTTTGAGTCTTTCGTGATGGGGGATGGAGGTGTACAGGGACTGGATGTCCATGGTGAAGATAAGGTGTTGGGGACCGGGGAAGCGAAAATCATGGATGAGGTGGAGGGCATGGGTGGTGTCCCGAAGGCACAAGTCAGGAGTGTGATGAAATATTTCCCACTTTCCTAGATGGGTGCAGTTCGAACACTCAAGAAGCTTGACACCATCCAGGACAAAGCAGCCTGCTTGATTGAAATAACATCCACAAACGTCACTCTCTCCACTACTGATACTTTATAGCAGCAGTGTATAACACCTACGAAATGAACTGCACAAATTCACTCAAGAACCCTGGACAACTTCCAAACGCACAACGATATACATCTAGAAGGACAAGGGCAGCAAATACATGGGAACACCACCACCTGTAAGTTCCCTCCAAGCCACCCACCATCCTGACTTGGAAATATATTGCCATTCCTACCTTGTTACTAGGTCAAAATCCTGGAATTCCCTCTCTTATGGCATTGTGGGTCTATTTACAGCACACGGATTGTTCAAGAAGGTTCAAGAAGGCAGCTCACCATCAATTTCTCAAGAGAGACTAAGGACAGGCAATAATCGTGGGCCAGCCATGTTCCAGGAATGCATAAAAAGGAAGTTCAAACTCAAATCAACTACTACATTTCCATTACATTTCATTGTATCTGCTACAGAGCTTTTGGCAGTCCTTACAACTAATAGGAATTGTTGCAGGAAGAAAATTAAGAAAATTGTATTACTTGCTTAAAACATTGGAGTCAATAGAATTCTTCTGGCTATAGCTAGGTGATTAATGTTCAAAAGGTAGATACCATAGTCACAAGTTATGTTGTGGATATGTTGCTAGGTAACCTCTTGGTTTTAAATACATCCTAATTTTGTGCAAAACTCCAGTGCCCTATAAACACGGTTCATCCACATTTCAAATTAAGTTCTTGGTGGCAATCAGCCAGGATGTAATTTAATTGCAGAGCAGGCTCAAGAGGCGGAATGACCTACTCTTGTTGCTATTTGGTGGGTAGGCACTTACCATTAATAGTACTTTATCTCAGGAAATACATATTTTATTCCTACATGCCAAAATTACTAACGTTACTGGAACACTACTGGAATACCACAGCTCCCTCACTGACTAATCAGTATATTCTCAAAACTAGTTTACAAATTATGCTAGCAGCATTACATTAAAGATATATATCAAAAACATTGTATTAGCTAATCTTAACCTTTTGCAGCAATTAACAACAGCTTCATGATCCAGGAGTATTCATTAATGAAAAACGCTTGTCAGAACTTTGAACGTAATCTCAAAATTAAAGACAGTTATGAATTCCAACTGCTGCTGACAGACCTTAAAGACCGTCTCTTCCGTTGTGTTGACGGCTGAGTAGCAGTGGCTGCTGGATTTGTGGCAGTGAACATCTGTGGCTGCCCCGACCTGCAAAAGTACAATGACAGAACATCACTGACCAAAGTGGGAAAAATAAAGACCTTGAAATAGATGACCCAGCCATTCTTTTAGCCAGGAAACAAGCCCAGGGGGGCATAAGGTCAAATTAAAAAAAATAAAAAATAATTGCGATTCCTTTTTCTCATTCTTTGAAGGTACCATTTAGTTACTAATTAGTTGCAATTGCTCAAAAAAATGCATTTCTGTCAGTATTTTTAACAAGGAATACCTGTGATAAACATTAAAAATGAGGAACACCTGAAAATCTCTGCAAAAAGATTATTTCTCAGAGTACTTAGACAACCTCGAGAAGGGTACTAACCAATATCCTAATCCCTAATCAAACAGGTTTGGTGCACTTGCATTTGACATCATGTTCTTTTTTAACATCGCTTCGAGTTAATTCAGATGGCATTTCATTCTTGCACAACAGCAAACATTCATTACACTTTTAAAATTTGTCAAGACAATGAAACTGTTAGTTTCTATAATTTTTAATCTAACCAGATAAAGCCTCAATTCCCCAATGTGATTTAAAAATGCTTTCAAGAATTCAAAGCAATACAACAAGGCATTAACTAGAGTTAATGCCTTGTTGTATTGCTTTGAATTCTTGAACTCTAGTTAATGCCTCAAAACAAAAATGGAGGAAAACCAAAGAAATGCAATGGAGAACTGACAGGGCACACTTGCAAAGACAAGTAAAAACTCAACAGGACACTGCGCTGTGATTTTTTTCTGATTAAATGGCACGCAATAATGTATTTGGACAGTACAATATGAGTAACAAATTCAGAAGAGTAAAGAAATGTTAATTAAATTAGACAAACCTCTGTAGAAATAAATTCTTGGCCTGCGGAAAAGTGTCATGGTTCACAGCGATTTCTGATCTCTGAACATCTGAAGGGCCAATGGTTATGGTTGCATTTAAACAAGCGTGATCACCTGCATCTGTGGTTTCAAAGGTTTCATTCAAATTTGGACATTTGGATGCCATAGAAGTACAGGTGACCACGGGGAAATTACAGCTTTTGGGAGTGATGATGACAGGTATAATTCTTTTATTGGTAACAGTAAGTGGACTGTTTCTTTTGATATGTCGTTGGACTGAGCTCATAAAGTTAATTCGTTCATTGCCAAGGGGATTACTCCGATTTGAAAAAGGTTGGGTCTCCTTTGTGCACACTTTTGGCAAAATTGTCAGTGGGTCAGTTCTGGTCCTTTTGCGTTTTCTTCGTAATTCAGATATTGCAGGATTACTTGAAGTAGTCTCATCTTTCAATCGTCTTCTTTTTAATGGTGAAGATCGCACTCTCTGGGGAGATTTGGCTGGTGACCTAAGCTCTGTTAGACACCGCTTTGTAGGTAGTCTTTTGCGTGTGCCAGTCTTTAACAGAGTCTGTTCAGTTGGTTGTGCAGCTGTATCTTCTTTTTTAGGTGAACCTGAAAATCAATAGAAAAAAGGTCTAAGCATTTTAAAAAATCCAAACGTGATTGGGTTTTGCTTAATAATGTTCAGATCACTGTTGGCAGTGGGATTCAAATTTGGGCATTTTGTTTTGCTGCTAATTAGTTCAGTTAGATAGTTACCAATACTGCTTTTGATACTTTTGATGCTATATTTGGAACTCTAACTTTATAATGAAACAAAACAGGAGAACGTATTTCATTCAGCAATAACTTATAGAACAGTTTCGATATTATGGAATATGTCCTGTTTCACTGGGGCATTATAAACACAAATATGTCCTTGAGTCACATAAGTTAAATTTAATTCAAACAGAGGTTTTAAGGAATGCGTTAGAGGAAGAAATTGAGGTAGAGAGATGGAAAGAGGAGGGAGAATATTCCAAAGCTTGGCACCTGGTCAATTGAAAGCATAGTCACAAAAGATGGAACAATTAAGATTGAAAATGCACACAAGGCTGGAATTAGCAGAATGCAACCATATCCGATTATTCTGAGGCTGGAGGAGATTGGAGAGATAAGATTCCCTCAAGACTGTTCTTTCCTATTCAGTCAAATCATGGATCACTTGTTTTACAATTCAATTCCATCTCTCGCTTACCTAAAGGAAATCTACCAAATCAAAATTTCAACTGACATTGCATCCTGAGCTTTTTGAGAAGGATCCAGATTTCTATCATCTTTTGTAGAAAAAAAAAAGTGCAAGAGTTGAGATTAAACTAATCTAAGTGGTTTATAGACTAATTTTTTTTTAAAAAGTTTTGGTACATGTGGTATATCTGGCATGGTCAACTTCTTACTTAACCCATGTCCAAGTGCCCCTGAGAAGATGCTGGCAAACTATTTTCTTGAATACACTTTTTGTTTCACTGGGCCATTTCAGAGGTTAAGAGTCAACCAAATTTTTGAAAACTTATGGCAAACAAGACAAGGGTGACAAATTTCCTTTCCCCTAGGAGACATCTCATTATATAGCATGCTTGCTTTCAATAAAAACAAAAACACTTTTTAAAAAAAAATTATCCATGTGTACATTACAGTTATAGGTGCAGTCAGTATTTCTCAAGACCACAAGGCAGGCTACGCAGATTACTCTGAGAATCAAGACATCTTTGGTGTTATACAGAATCAGTTATAGTGGAATTTATCCTGATAGGTGAATATGAGATGACATATTTTGTGGTTAGGTATAATATCCAAAACTCCCAATTCTTTTCCAAATAGGTAGCCACTATGTTGCCTGAGCTTATATATAAAGGACGAGTGAGGAACTGGAGAGCTGTCAGCATCTATAAGCCAGTAACCTCGAAGGATCTGGCTCCTTCTGGATAAGAGAAATTATTACATTTATATTTAGCTGATGGTTATTTTATGAAGCTGTGGTTGATTTTGTGGTATTACTTGGAGTCCTAGAAGTCTGAAGCAACCCATGAGTTCATTGCGCAATTATTAATGCCTTGGAATAGTTGTGGTTTTACAGTCTCGTTTGTTGGCAAAATGCAAAAACATTTTCAGCCTATTGCCCACTAGGCTGAACTGTGCCTTTTGCACAATACATCCTGTTAAAGCCACATACAGACATTCGATAATGAGGTTTGTGGTCACCTTGAAGTGCTGATAACAAAATTCTCTAGCACTTTAATCACAAAATACAAAGTTGAATTGTCAATATCTGATAATGTAAATGATTTGGAGATGCCGATGTTGGACTGGGGTGTACAAAGTTAAAAATCACACAACACCAGGTTATAGTCCAACAGGTTTAATTGGAAGCACACTAGCTTTCGGAGCGACGCTCCTTCATCAGGTGATGAAGCCCTCCACAATCACCTGATGAAGGAGCGTCGCTCCGAAAGCTAGTGTGCTTCCAATTAAACCTGTTGGACTATAACCTGGTGTGGTGTGATTTTTAACTTTGATAATGTATAGAGAACTTAAAGTGTAATTTATCACCATGAAGCTGGATTTGTGAAAAAACTCCGCTGATAAAATGAATTGTGAGCAGTGATTTTCTTGATTCTGCAGCTAAAATAGAACCTGCTAGCCACTTGCACATAAAGCAGCACACTGCGTATGTAACTGCAGGAGGAAGAAAAATTGTTGAGGAAGAGCAAATGTCTAAAACTGCAGTACTTAAGGATCAGTTACAGAAGGATGCCATTCATTCCATTAAATCCATGCTTTAGATTAGATTACTTACAGTGTGGAAACAAGCCCTTCGGCCCAACAAGTCCACACCGCCCCGCCGAAGCGCAACCCACCCATACCCCTACATTTACCCCTTACCTAACACTACGGGCAATTTAGCATGGCCAATTCACCTGACTTGCACATCTTTGAACTGTGGGAGGAAACCGGAGCACCCGGAGGAAACCCACACAGACACGGGGAGAACGTGCAAACTCCACACAGTCAGTCGCCTGAGGCGGGAATTGAACCCGGGTCTCTGGCGCTGTGAGGCAGCAGTGCTAACCACTTTGCCACCGTGCCACCCACAAAATTATACCACAAAATACCAACCTTCAATCAAGTTTGAATTTAGTATATTGACAATATTAAAAATCAATGAAACAATCCAATGCTTTGGGGTATAAGGCCAGGAAAAATTGAACAGTTGAGGGGAGAACTGCTAAGCCACCAGCATTTATAGACTGCCTGAAACACCGCTCTCTTAAAGATACTTGTATCTATCTATCTTAAAGATACCTGTGAAACAGAAATCTCTAAGAAGGAGAAAATCTACAGAGAAAGATACAAGGGAAAGATTCGATAGCTGCCTCTTTTTGAAACAAATTTTTGTAAATCTTACTCAGGGGTTTTATCAGACTAGTATTATAGAAGGGAAAGTAAAAGGTTAGAGGAAGGAGTTGTAAATAGTTGTTAGATAATTATTCTCTGTTATACTTTAAGAAATAAAGTTGTTACTTTTTAACTTTAAATAGTTCTTGGCCTCTCGAATTTTCAGATTACTGCTTAGGACAAATCTTTTCTGTGTTGCTGGTTTAAATTAAGCAGGGAGGTCTACCCATCTCGTAACACATGCAGCACGTTTTTCAGAAACATTTTGTTTCTTTGACATTTTTTTCAGGTTGCACTATATTTTTAACTAAAGTCCCAATTGTTTTTACCTTTTAGTGTGAGGACACAATAGCCAGATAAACTGAATATCAGTCAAGTCTCAGAGGTAGTACTTTCACCCAAATCAAAAGAATTTGCATTTATCCCTCCTCAATCCAGACACTTGAACATAAAATCCCGCTGTGCATCACACTGTCAAGGTGCCATCTTTCAAATCTGATATTAAATCAAGGGCTTCTCAATGGAAGGAAAAGATCCCACAGCCACTATTTGGGAAAAAAAGAGCATGGAAGCTCTTCCAACATCACTCAAGTAGATTGTGGTCATTATCACATTTTCATCTGTAGGAATTTGCTGTGTACAAACAAACAGGCTGCCTTCCATATTTCCTTTGCTTCATTAACTATATTTCAAAAACAATTAACTGGCTGTAAAGCACTTTGGAATGTACTGATGCCATAAAAGAACTTTATAAATGCAACTTTTAGATTTAATTTATAGAGAGGAAACAACTAAATAGATATTTACAATTACTGATAAGCTTCAAAAACAGAAATTGCTAGAAAAGCTCAACAGATCTGGCAGCATAAGTGTAAAGAAATCGGAGTTAACATTTCAGGCCGAGTGACCCTTCCTCAGAACTCAGTTCTGAAGGCTCACTCAGCCCAAACCTTAATTCCGATTTCTCTCCACAGATGCTGCCAGACCGGTTTAGCTTTGCCACCATTTTCTGTTTTTGTTTCTGATTTACAGCATCCACAGTTCTTTCAGTTTTTATTGGTAAGCTTCACCTTTTTTTCTTATTCTTTGATAGGATGTGAGCATCGCTAGAAACACCAATATTTGTTGCTGATCCCTATTTGAACTGAATGGCTGATTTTGTATTGGGAATTTGCACCTGCGACAACTGCTTTCTCACAGGATAATTTACACATAAGGGACAGGAATTTTTATCCCACAATTAGCTGCATTGAAGGTTGAGAGCACCCAATGTGATCATTTGCTTGTGAACTTAACCTTTGTTTGAACAGATAAAACTTTTCCTATTTATAAGATGTTTCCCCAACACTCAGAATTAGCACCATAAAATAAATTGAGCAGTTAGAATAAGAGCCTCTTTTAAAAAAAACACAAATATTACAGTGAGTAATAAGGCGGCAGCTCAATCTTGTTTATTTGCTGTAACCCTAAATGCTTGCATTATTACTCACATTAACCACTGAGCATAGTTTTATAGCACATCCTGAACACACCAACATTGAGTCATTTCAAAAAAGCCATTTTTGTCAAACTTGTAAGCCAAAAATGGGACAGTAGACAACAGCAAGGAAACCAGCTAACCTTGCTTAAAAAGACAATTTAAAGTTTTCACAAAGATAATGCATGCCTGATTCTAACATTAATTTGATGCACAAACTTTCAGGCATAACTTACACATTATTCGAAACCACTGGTGACACACTGGCATGTGAATCATTGCTCCAATATTCTGCCGTGCCTCACAAGTGCCAATTGTTAATGCATATGGCTAGATCTTGCCTGTGAACCATCTATATGATTATGGAGGCATTATAACCACATTTCAGCCTGAAATTCTCAAGTTCACTGGTGGGCCATAGATAAAATCCAAAATGGGGACCCATCTGAATGTACTAATTGAGATTAGCAACTCAGCTAAGAGCAAGGATCAAACTGGAGACCTCACGTTTTAAGATAATAGGGACAAATTATGCTTAAGAACAATGGTTACCCATATCAGTTACCCATGAACATCCTTGTTCTTTTTCAATGATCATGGATCATAGACTACCCACAGGTTGGATGATGCCTGTGCAAACTACATTTCCAACTGGCAAAAGATTACTCCAAACTACCCTTTCACCACAGAGGTCTTTGTGTCAGTTTATGGGAGATAAACCAATTTGCAGCTTGCTACAAACATATCGTATGATATTGATAAGAGTTCCTAAGCTCATTACCTTAGGTTACCTGACTGCAAAGCTTCTCAGGCTTCTGTGACCTGATTGCATTTCACAATAGCCTTCAGTCTGGCTGACATGAACATTTAGGTTGTTAACAGATGTAATTATGTTTTGGTAAGGGAAGAGCTGAATAAAGTTATTAAGTTCAGAGCTTAATTGTGCATAGAGGGTGGTCAAGTATTTTTTTTCTAAGTCTTTCAGATCTCAGAACTACATAAGTATGTTCACCTCAAATTCATACTTTTTATTTAGGTATGCCAACCATTATTTAGACTTTGAAACCACTTTAGTTTTAATTGAAGCCGATTTGTTTTTTTACTAACAGTGACCTGACAGCTTTCTGTGAGGGGGACCTTAGCTTCAGTTTGGAGGTCATAATATTATATTTCAGCAGCACAGAACAAACTATCCTATTTACATTATATTTTATAATAAAATTTAACTAGTCTACAAGTTCATCTGCTGGAAGTGGAAGAATGTCTTTTAGAGTGCAGGATTAAATATAAAGGCATCAATTAAATCTGTTGTCTGATACGATTCATATCCAAACACTTGACTGGCAAATGAGATTCAACAACGTAGTAGCACAGGGGAAAATGGGAAAAGCAATTATCCACATGCTAAAGAGTTACTGTTAACATAGAGAGAAACAAGCCTTGTATCAAATGTAAACAAGTATGGCTTTAAATTCCCTCAAAATTATTCAAGCTCTCAAGATATCAAAGTAACTACTGAAAGCAGTTTGGGATTCTTTTGAGGGGGGAAAACAAAATTATGAACCAGGAAAGTAAGCCCCGAAGCCTTGGCACTGATTATTTGTTGAAAGTTCCCATATGTTGCTCAAGGTCCAATTAAGACTGTATACAGGGAGTTGCAATTAAATTACAGAAATGTCTATGTGCTGTGCTCCCTCCTGCCTGTGATCTGCCAGCAAGAAAGAAGGGAACACTGATGGAAAATCAGTAGGTGGTCTTTGGCGAAGGCTCCATTTCATATTCTTCAGTATCCTCATTTGGATTGCGATATGTTATGCAATTGGAATAATTATTTTACATCTTTTCCTCCTCCTGGTTGTTAATAAGGATGATTCTTCACAAGTAACAACACTGGTTAGGTACAGTGGCAAGATGTTAAGAGTTTTAGACATACACGACTTATTTTGTGGGACAGCAGAGTGGTACAAGAATGACTGACTGCATCATAACTTGATTGAAATAAGTGACTGACTGTTCAAATAGAAAACTAAATAACCAACTTTAACTTAGAACCAGTGATTGGGACAAGGAAGGAATACAAAGGGTCATTTGATTTCAAGGAAAGATAATTAGAAGGCAATGAAGTAAGAGTTCATGCAGGCTGAGGGGATGAGAATGGGGACTGCAGTGAGGATGAGTGACTGACCAGAGCATTGTGATATAGGGAGCCATTCAAGACAAGAGGCAAAAAGAATTTAGCAGATGTAGGGGGCTGTATAATTTGGAGGCTAGGTATTGTTTTCTGCAACATGAGCAAAGTGTCTCTATGTCTGTGTTGCCTGCCTGATGCCAGGATTAAGAACATGTCAGGAATTTGGAATGGAAGGGGAGGGACTAATTTGTCATTGTCCACATTGATATCAACAACATTGACAGAATACAAAGGCGAGCTGAAAATGTGTTGCTGGAAAAGCGCAGGTCAGGCAACATCCAAGGAACAGGAGAATCGACGTTTCGGGCATAAGCCCTTCTTCAGGCTTATGCCCGAAACGTCGATTCTCCTGTTCTTTGGATGCTGCCTGACCTGCTGCGCTTTTCCAGCAACATATTTTCAGCTCTGATCTCCAGCATCTGCAGTCCTCACTTTCTCCTCGAAGAATACAAAGGCGGCTTAACTGAAAGAGTTTGAACAGTTAGTAGCAAAATTAAAAAGCGGAAACTCGAAGGTAATAACCTCAGGATTACTAGCTGAGCCACGGGTAAAGGGCTAATCAAGTCAAGGAATTAAATGAGTTTCTCATTGGAGGAATGGATTTCAATTCATGGGGGACTGGCTCCAGAGAGGTAGAAGGGAGTTGTCCTGTTAGAGCAAGTTTCACTTGAACCATCCAGGGACCAGAGATCTGGCAAAACAAATAACTAGATTGGTAGAGAGGGCCACAACTGGTTGGGGAGAGGCAGGAGGTTTTGGGGGTGCGGTAGGGGGGGGGGGAGGAGGATGTGTGGTGTGTGTGTGTACGGGGAAGAGAAAAAGTTACTTCTGAAGAGGGGATAAGTAGATTTACAAAGCAAAGAGATACAATGGATTGTAGGGCACCTATGTAAGTAATGATACCCAGAGCGGGACAGAATGGGTCAAGTATAAATATTTTAAAAAACAACAGAAACGGCAAAGGTTTTTTTGGGAGAGTGGTGCAAATAGGCAAAATTAATTGCTCTTTGCATAAACACATCCAGCATTTGAATCAAAATAAATGAATTAACGATGCAAATAGAGGCTACTGGGTATGATCTTACAGCCATTATGGAGACATGGTTACAAGATCAAAGTTGGAATCTAAATATTCCAGTGACGTAACTTTTCAGAAGGATGGTAGGAGGAAAGAATGGTAGGAGGAAAGAATAGTAGGTAGCTTTGTTGGTACTGATTGGAATAATTGTGATAGCAAGAAAAGATCTCGGATAGAAAGATGGAAAATCTACGTGGGTTGAAGAAAGAAGTAACAAAGGGAAGACAACACAGGTGGGAGTAGTCTACAGACCTCTGTAGGAAAGTGAATAAATTATGAGATAATGAGGGCATGTAAAAAAGATAGCACAGTGCATCAGTACAGTTTATATTAATGATCAGCAGAAAGACATTCAGATGAATTCACTGAGAAGTATTGCAAACATTTTTATATGAAAGAAACATTGTCAATACTTGAGGCCATGAATTTGTGGATGTAAAATATGAAAATCATGAGTGACGCACATACAAAACCTTGTTATGCATAATTGACAACAAATGCTGAGACCTAGATTTGCCCCTCCAGAGAAGTGTCCAAACGAGTGGGCAAATGAGTTGAGTTGGAACCAGAGGAGAAACCCATCTTCTTCCCATTTACTTTCCAGAACTGTCACCAATTAAAACACATAAGTGGTCAATTTACAGCACCTAAAGGCCTCATCCCAACCAGCCTATAATTGTTTCAGCACAAAATTAGTTGAAGCTCCATGGCAGCCAATGGTTTTTCGGAGCATGGCACACCAAAATTTCAGCTTGTGACCCACTCAGGATCCTGATCCCCACTTTGGCAAGCCCTGCTTTGGAATGTAGTGAGTAAAGAGGATAGTCTCTAAAAGCCAAGCCCCCAAACTTGCTTCAGAACCTCTAATTCATCTCCTTATACCAGAATCACTCCAAACAACACTTATTTGATTTGCTGAACCTCCATCAGGGAATCCTAATGTAGTCTCTAATGTGGTGCTGCTGAGTTCTTGAAATGTCAGCCTCTGACTGGCTGTTCCAGTCAGGTAGGACTTCCACGTATGGATTTGTAATTCCAGTCAAAAACCTGCCAATTAGCCATCTATTGACAATCAATCCAGCAGGCTATCTGATAAAATGTAAATAGAGTTTCTTCCCACTAAACTTTACAACTTTCATACTTAGTTTGAAAATTGGAAAATCCCATCCAAAGGTAATTTAAAATCAGCAATCAAATAGTTAAACTGTTAAAAGGCAGTTTTCTTACTTTTGTAGGTAAAATGAGTACAGGGCAGTGATTAAGATTTTTACAACTCACTTTAAACAGATTGAGCAATCATTAGTTGCAGAAATGCTGCAAGTCTGCACACTATGAGCCATCTCAAATTCCAGTAATAAAAATTTGCTCCTGCTGTTATGTTATGGATTTGAAAGATCTGGATTCTTAGCTAAATAATTACCTCAGCCTTGTTAATCCTTTAAAAATTGTATAAGATATTTTGAAAGCAGTTATTCTGTTTAACAGAAAACAGATACTCCACTTTTAAATAAGTTGCAATTAACACTTCAGGGCACTGTTAACCCTCACAAATTTGTCATGCAAAAGGGAACCATATGAAGGTGGCAATTTAGAGGAAGGCTAGGCTGTGGTTAATAGAAAATGTCACACACTAAACTTAGCCATTTAACGCATGTCATAACGCACCACAACTCTAGGTTATACATAACTAACAGAAATGATGAGTGGATATGCTTCCACAAAAGGACATGAGAAACCTATGCCTTGAAATATACTTGTTTCAGAAACCCAATAATGAGTTTTAAGCCACCTGCAAGTGATAAAAATCAGGAAACAGGGTATTAAATGGTGGTTAAAAATGAGATGAACAAATTTACCAGTGAGAATTGAATTACAAGTCAACTGAGGTCAAATGATGAAAGGGTGGAAAAAAAATATTTTTAAACAATGAATTAAGCTGTAAAGAGGTATATCGTACAGCTATATAATTCTAAGAGTGTACATTTACTTGTGAAGGTCACTTCTGGCAAAGTGGTAGTATTCCTACCTCTGTGCCAAATTTCACCTGTTTTAGAGACGAGTAATGACATCTCGAAACAGGTTGATTCAAAAATATTTACATTTCCTCGTGTATGTACATGTATGTAGATGTGGTACAGTGCACAAAGTGAGGAGGAAAGAGGCTTACCAGTAATTTCAAAAAATGTTTCAGGTAGAATGTTCAGTTTCGAAAATGTAGCAAGAGCAGTTATTTCTGATTGTTGATTCTCTTTACTTTCATCAGTGTTTATTTGATCTGCCCATAGAACGGCTTTCTCTCCCCGTACAAGGCGCTCCAACTCATTGAATTGTGTTACTGTCTCTGCAGTTGCAAGATTAGTTTCTTTCAGTGTGTAAAACTGTTTACGTACAATCTGCAGTAGAGTGATCACTAACCTAAGATTGAGAAAAAAAAAAGTGGCAATCAGTTCCATTAGTCAGCTGCAATGACAACCAACTCTTTCAGAACTCCCTCACACTTTTCATGGGAGGCTAGGATTTAATCTCTGGAACAGTTTGTCCTTAATCAGATTCTGCCACTAATCTGAAAACTAATGCCAGTACTTTCGCATTCACCACTCACCATGATAGGGAATTCCACTGCAGTTCATTCCTCAAATTTAGTAAGCAGTTATCAGCCAATCAATGTTACATATTGACTGTTTACATCTTAAAATGACATGGTGCTGACTGTGATTTCCCTTTTCATTATGGTCCCTTTGGTCTTTTGCTTGAACAATTTTAATTTAATCATCTCATGTATTTAACTTAAGTATTTATAGGATTTTACATTTATTTTTATCTGTGTTTCCTTCATTTTGTCCATTTTTCATTAGCAATATCCTCCCTGTTCAATGGGGCCACACCCAGAAATTAACAAGTCCATTCTTTTTAAATGCTGCTTCAAAGCGTTTGCAGCATTGCTTTCCTTTCAAAATTCCAATATTTATAGCTTTTTTTTCCTCACAGTATGTTTTCACTTTACATTCTGATCACCTTACCACTTAATGGAGAATAATTTGAGCTAATCATAAAGAATACCCTTTCACGAAAGGAGTCAGCCTGGCTTGGGCTGTACTTGATCCACACCCTTGCTAATATCAAACAGAAATTGACAGAAAATACTGATCACCCCCAGTAACACAGTTGGTATGCGAAAATAGCAAAGACAGATTGTGTCACTGTGGAATTAATCAGCCTCAAATTTCACAAGGTGGTCGGGATCTCTTTTGGGAGCAGTGATCTCTGCTTCCTTTCAGAGTAATGTGGATGGAGGCGTTAGCATGGAGTGCAGAGTGAGATAGAAATCAGATTGGGTCACTGTGTCCTTTCCAATTGCGTTATTAAACTTTGGCACAGTGGCCAATTATCTTTACCGGGAAGAGGTGTTGGGGAATTCGCCATCCTCTCAAATAAAGGATGACAACCAATTTGGAGCCTTTACAAATGATTGAGCTAAAGAAAAGAAAAAAATAAATAGCACAATATACAACTAGCTGTAATGCTTAGGACTGAGGTTCAACCTCAAGTAGAGTGGGTGAATTAGTTCAAACTTCTTGGCCCAGCCACAAAGTAACATGCTGGTTCACTTTAGGAAAGGAAATTTGCTGTCCTTACACAGTCTGGCCAAGATGTGACTCCAGACCCACAGCAACTCAGTTTAAGGACAATTTAGGAATGGGCTATAAATATCAACCTTGCCAGTGACATTCATATCCCATGCAACAATAAAAAGTCTTGTTTATATTCATTTCCTCAACAACATTCTGAATAGCTATGGTCAGGATCAAGCTTGAGACTTTCCCATTCATACTAAATTAGTATGCCACATACTTCATGGTCATCCTGATTCATCCTTACTTTTCTGTCTGTCGACGGTCTCGATCCTGTAGCATCATCAGTTGGGTTATGTATTCACTGTGTTGCTTTAAGCTGTTCAATTCCGACTCTAATAGAATTTTCTGCAAACTCAATTTCAAGACCTGTTCATCAATAAATTTGGAAAAAAATTAATGCACTAGTCATGGTACCTTTCATTTTCTAGAAGCATAATTGCTTTCTGCAGCTTTTGTCTCTTACATAAATACACTTTTAAGCCTGGAAGATAAAAGTAATAGGACCAGAGTCTTCTCCAGAATTTCCATTACTAGAATCACCACCTCAGAATTGACCTTATTCTGAGGCACTTTTGTCAACTTCCTGCTTAGTATGTCATTCAGAAACACAGAAGAAACCTGAAATCATGCAGCAGCAGGAGCCAAATCTAAATAACAAATAGTTCCCAGACTTAAATGTGGTGTTGGAAATGTGTTGCTGGAAAAGCGCAGCAGGTCAGGCAGCATCTAGGGAATAGGAGAATCGACGTTTCGGGCATTAGCCCTTCTTCAGGGCTAATGCCAGAAACGTCGATTCTCCTGTTCCCTAGATGCTGCCTGACCTGCTGCGCTTTTCCAGCAACACATTTCCATCTCTGATCTCCAGCATCTGCAGACCTCATTTTCTCTTAAATGTGGTGTTGCCTGACTTGAAAACTTTCACAGTACCTTTAAGCTTTAGTCTGTCTCAATAGTGTAAACCTCCCCCCAAATTCATGCTGACATGACAAGTTAAGCAATGGAACAGGAAACAATTAGTAAAAGTTGTTTAGCTCAAAGTATCAGGAGGAAGAGGTATGACTCCAACTCAGTGTAATTGATCCCTCTCATACCTGAGGCACTGATTGGCTTCTTCCATCTGAACTTATTTTTTTCCCCATCTCGGACAGGAGGCTCCCATTCTCTTTGAGCTTTTCTTCGACTTGCTGCATCTGTTCCAGCAGGTAGTCACGCCGCCTATTGGAGGATGCCTGGCTACGTTCAAATTTACAGGAAGCCTGTGCAGTTAGAACAATCAGAATTATTCAAATTGTAGTTGATTCATTCACTGAATTCTCACATAACATTCTTAGCCTCAGAAAAGGCAAAATATCTAAACCACTAAATTAGAATTGTATTGCATTGTCTAAAACTTTTAAGCGCTTAGTGCAAGAGCTATTCACTGTCAAATATGTCACTGAGGATCCAACAGTCTGGTTTAATCTGAGACACTTACTATGGACAACAATGCAACCAGTTAAGGAACGGAGTTAAATATTTTGAATACTCAATGTTGTAAATTTTGTCGAAGTTATTGAAAGGCTTTGAAATTGAAGTTACTGTTGTAGAATTAGAAAAACTGTGTGCCAATTTGTACACAGCAAATTAACTGATTTCTCCTATTGCTTGTTAAAGAATAAATATTGTCCAGGAGAGCTGTTCTGCTCTTCTTTGAATAGTGCCATGGATCTCTTTACATTCAGCTGAGAAAAAAATAAAAGAGAACATTAGTTTAATGTCTCTTTTGAAAGAGAGTACCTCCAGCTGTGTAGCATTTTATCAATGGCAATTAATTTGTTATGACAATTTGATAGTGACCCAAGTATTGAAGCTAGCAATATCCTTTGCATTTTTTTTTAAACTCATGGGACGTGGGCAATGCTGGCTGGGTCAGTATTTATTGCCTGCCCTTGGTTACCCTTAAGGTGGTAGTGGTGGTGGTAAGTTGCCTTCTTGAACTTGTTGCAGTCCATGTGCTGTAGGTAGACTGACAATCTGGGACACGAAAGAGGCAAATCTTTTTTGATAGCTATTCATCTTGTACTGTACTTATCTATTAGCTCTGACCATCCAGAATTTAATTCAGGCAGCAGTTGTAATGTTGGCTTTTAAGCTTACAGGATACATGTACCTACTAATTATAGCCATATTTTAGTATGGTATTATTTTCCGCCAGCTGTGAATTGAATATACTGATAGGTACATATCATAGGTATTATAAATTAAACGAAGAGCACAATTTTGCTATTTTGTTTTATTTTCTTAAATATTAAAAAGAAATGTAAGAGGCAAATGGGTTTGATCGCCAGTGATTTCTATGATCCCTTTTGGGAAATTGTTTTCTCTCCCATCCAGCGCTCCCTGACAGAATGAGAATGAGAGGCCTCAATTTCCTGATAGTGATTAAAATAAAATCGTACAAATTTCATTACCATCTTAACCATTTTTAAGCGTTCCTAAGCTCCTAACAATTATTTTACTGATAATTTTGTGGTTTCCTGAATACATAAGTCTAAAATCTGAATGATTCAGAACAAAACAACCAATAGGAGCTATGAATATTATGTGAGTAGTATCTCAATTGTTATCTAGGAAACAGCAAATCCTTCTCAACATCCAAATCCAATAATTATTTCACAAGTGACTAGTCAAGATTCAGTGCAAAAATGTAAACAAGTCTGTTTTGGCCAGGATGCAGAATTACTTTCTTCTCTCTCATAAGAATACAAGAAAAAGAATAAGGAAATTCATGTGTGCTGTGTATACCATCTACAAGACAATGCAGAAATTCACCAAAACTCCTTTGACAGCACCTTCCAAACTCACGACTATGTTCATCGAGAAATAAAGATCATTCAGTTCCTCAAGCCAGTCCCACCCTCAAGACCACGATTGATCTGTCCCAGGCCTCAAATCGTCTTTCATGCCAGCTCCTCATATCCCTCAACTTCTCATTATTTTAAATATCTATTAATTCCTCTTTAAATACTTTCAGTGATCTACCCATCACAACTCTCTGGGATAGACAATACCAGACACTCACTACCCTCAGGGAGAAGGCATTCCTTTGCATTTCACTTTTAAATGAGTGCCTCCTTATTCTGTAATGTAGTCCCCGAGGTCGACAGAGATCGAAGAGGGGGAGATGCAGTAAAAACGGTGTGTCCTTGCCCACCAGTCACTGAAAATAAACATGGAGGTGCAGTAATACTGAAGGCGGCAAATGGTCTGTTGGCCTTCATAGCAAGAGATTCAAGGACAGGAGCAGAGATGTCTTGCTGCAATTGTACAAGGCCTCAGTGAAACCACACCTGGACTACTGTGTGCAGTATTGGTCTCATCGCAGGAAAGATGTACTGCAATGGACAGAGTGCAACATAGGTTCATGAGACTGAATCCTGGGATGGCAAGACTGATCTATGAAAAGAAACTGGATTAGTTCGATTACATTCACTGGAATTTATAAGAATATTCCCGATGACTGGGGAGTCCAGAACCAGAGGTCATTGGCTAACGATACAGAATAGGCCATTTAGGACGGAGATGAGGAGAAATTTAATTACTTAGAGTGGTGAATCTGTAGAATTCTCTGCCACAGCAAGCTGCTGAGGTTGAAACATTGAAAGCTTTCAAGAAGAAGAGATCAAAGGGTACAGGACAAAAGTGGGAACAGAAGACTGAGTTGGATGATCAGCCATGATCATTTTGAATGACAGAGCAGGCCTGAAGGACAAATGGCCTACACCTACGCCTATTTTCTATGTTTCTATGTAATTAGCTATTTTGGTGAATACATCAAACATTTATAATGATTATCAGCACATTGTTCCTGTCACAGTTGTAACAAAAGATCGAGTAAAGAATCAATCAATCTGTACAAAACCTATTCAAAATTAATGGCAAATATTAAAGATAGGAAAAACTATTGTATCTAATTATTAAATCACAGCAAAGACATCCTAGCATATTGTTGCCATTAACTGTGCAATTATCCAGTCAGTTAAAGATTCCATTTTAATCTGGAAAGCCTTACCTGTTCCAATCTCTGTTCAGTACAAAGTATTTTAATTCTCTCTTGGTCCCGTAATCGAAAGGATGTTTTCAGTTCCATTTCTTTTGCAAGTGCTTCCAAGTCAAAATAGCTCTTTTGAATCATTTGGCGATCAGCAAAAACCTCCTGGAAAGATTTCACCAAGCTGGATATTGAGAAATGAAAAGAATAGTTTGGAATTGTTCTCAGAATGGCGGATTTGCTCTGTAACTTACATAAGGAATTGTAGTTGATGAAATGATGGTTTGATAAGTCCTCTTGTCCTGTTGCTTTGTTCCCTAGTTTGAGATTCCCCATAGGTGGAGACATTTTCTCAATATCAACCCTGTCAAACCACCTCAGAATCTTGTATGTTTTGATAAGATCACCATTCTTTTAGTTTCTAACAGATAAAAGTCTAGCTTGTTTAGCTATTCATGATTAATCAACCTCTTTATCCCAGGAACCAAGTCACGGAAACTCTTAGTATATCCGTTCTTAAATATGGGAGCAAAATTGTATATATTACAACCTTTAAAAAATATTTGCATGCGCACTTGAAGTATAATAACATTCAAGGTTATGGGCCCAGTGCATGAAAGTGGGATAGTGCAGGTGGTAGTATACCTTTGTCTGTACAGATTCCATTATTCTTGTTACAAGACATCTCTAATTTTATATGTAAGATTCCATTATTCTTGTTACAAGACATCTCTAATTTTAAACTCCAATCTTTGAACTAGAAGCCCAAATTCCCCATTTACTTCTTAATTACTTGCTTGCTACATTTGAGTTTAATGCACAAGAACACCCAGATCCTTCTGCACTGCACATTTTTGAGGAAACTCTCCATTTAATAGTTTACCTTTTGATTGTTCTGACCAAATTGCATGACCTCACACTTTCCCACATTAAACTTAATCTGACAAGTTTTTGCCCACACACACATACAATGTTTCTATATTCTCTTCGATTTTTTTAATGTCCTCATCACAACATGCTCTCCCACATATTTTGTGTTGCCAGCAAGTTTGGATATATTACTAAACCTTGTGACAATCTGCTAGTTAAGTCTTTTCAACCTGTAAATGACCCATCAAACCCAACTCTGTCTCAGGTGTGTTAGCCAATCTTCAATGTATGCTGGTATATTACACTTAATATAGTGTATCCCCTATCCAGTGCAATAACCTTTCATCTGCATTCTGGAAATCAAATCTATTGGTTCTTCTTTATCAGCATTACTTGTTATATCCACAAAGAACTCGAGCAAATTTGTCAAAAGATGTCCTTTTAATAAAACCATGCTCATTCTGGTTACATTGAGCTTTTCTAAATGATCTACTATTTTTTCCTTAATAATGGAATCTTTTGTTATTTGCTTTTATATTTCTGGCCAATTTACTTTCATAATCAATTTTCACCCTCATGAGCTTTTTAGTCTCCTGTTGTTGTACCTGCTTTAGGCAATTCTTTCTTCATATCTGTGATTCTCCGCTACGTTGAGGACACTGGTTTGAAATCAGAGTTACTCTACCTTAAATTGATTTTGAAATTCTACCATGTTATGATAGTTAAGGATTCTCTGGGGGATAACTATGAAATCTCTTACTAATCCCCTAGTATTACACATTATTTGATCTAAAATAGCCTATTCTTGGTAGGTTCAACAAGCTACTTCTCTAAGATGCAATCACTTCTATGCTCTAAAAATTAATCTATTATGTTCCCCTGGCCCATCTGAACCATATGGTTAAAATGCAGCCTGACAACTGCCCATTTTACCAGCATCCAACATTTTTCAATTTATATTTTGTCCTATAGTGAAGCAACTGTAGATGCATTGTTTGGTATTGTCACTGTGATACATGGGACAGACTTAAAACCAATCTAGCAACTCAAAACTGAGCATCTATGAGATGCTGTGGGTCATCAACAGTAGCAGAATTGTACTCCAGCACAATATGCAACCTCATGGCCTGACATATCCCCCATGCAACCATTATCATCAAAGCAGGATATCAATCCTGGTTCAACTGACAGTGCAGAAGGGCATGCCAGGAGCAGCACTAGGCATACCTAAAAATGAAGTGTCACTCAGGTGAAGCTACCAAACAAGACTACTTGCATGTAAAACAGTATAAGTAGCAATTGATAGACAAAACTAAGCAATTCCACAACCAACAGATCTAACCCCAGCTCTGCAGTCCTACCATATCCAGGCGTGAATGATGGTGGACAATTAAACAATTCACTGTATGAGGCCGCTCCACAAATATCCCCATCCTCAATAATGGAAGAGCCCAGCAAATCAGCACAAAGAACAAGGCTGAAGCATTAGCAGCAATCTTCAGCCAGAAGTAGAGTGAACAATCCACCTCGGTCTCCTAGAATGGTCCCCAGCATCATAAATTACCAGTCTTCAGCCAATTCAATTCACTCCACGTGATATCAAGAAACAGTTGGAGGCATTGGATACTGCAAAGGCTTTAGGTCCTGACAGCATACCAGTAAGAGGAAAATTTCTTCAAGGCAGGCATCCTTGCAAGAAGATTTGCAGTAGGGTTAAAATCAACTAGGTAAAAATAAGGACTGCAGATGCTGGAAACCAGAGTCTAGATTAGAGTGGTGCTGGCAAAGCACAGCAGGTCAGGCAATACTACTGAAGATTTGTGCTCCAGAACTTGTTGCACCCCTAGCCAAGCTCTTCCAGTGCAGTTACAACACTGTCATCTACCCAACAATGTAGAAAATTGCCCAAGTATGTCCTGTACACAAAGAGTAGGACAAATTCATCCTAGCCAATTATCACACCGTCAGTCTACTCTTGATCATCGGTAAAGTGATGGAAAGTGTCCTCAGCAGCTCTATCAAGCAGCACCTGCTCCCTAAAAACCTGCTTAGTGACATGCTGTTTGGATTCTGCCAGGGTCTCACAGCTCCTGACCTCATTACAGCCTTGGTTCAAAAGTAGACAAGAGTTACATTTCGGAGGGGAGTTGGGAGTAATGACCTTGACACCAAGGCTGCATTTGAGAGTGTGGCATCCTAGCAAAATGGAATCAATAGCTGTTAGCAAACTCTCCACTGGTTGGATCATACCTGGCACATAGAAAGATGGTTGGTGGTTGTTGGACGTTAGTCATCTCAACTTCAGGACATCTCTGCGGGAGTTCCTCAGGGTAGTGTCCTAGACCCAACAATCTTTTGCTGCTTGATCAATAGTCCTCCCTCCATCATAAGGTCAGTAATGTAGCTGTTTGCCACAATTTTCGTCATCATTTGCAACTCCTCAGATACTGAAGCAGTCCATGTTCACATGCAATAAAATCTGGACACTATCCAGGCTTGGGCTTAAAAGTGGCAAGTAACATTCGCACCACACAAATGCCAGGCAATAACCACCTCCAACAAGAGTCAGTCTAACCACTGCCCCAATTTGAGGTTACAATCAAATCAATAACCTTATTAAAAGGTGGAGCAAAGAACAAAGAAAATTTCAGCACAGGAACAGGCCCTTCAGCCCTCCAAGCCTGCACCAATCCAGATCCTCTGTCTAAACCTGCCTATTTTCTAAGGACCTATATCCCATTGCTCCCTACCCATTCACGTATCTGTCAATATACATCTTAAATGACGTTATCGTTCCCATCTCCACTGGCAAAGCATTCCAGGCACCCACCACCCTCTGCGTGAAGAACTTTCCACACATAACTCCCCTCTTACTATGAACTTGTGAACCCTAGCAATTGAGTCCTCCACTCTGGGAAAAAGATTCTTGCTATCCAGCCTATCTACACCTCTCATGATTTTGTAGGCCTCAATCAAGTACCCCCTCAACCTCCTTTGCGATGAAAATAATCCTAATCTACTCAACCTCTCCTTATAGCTAGCACTCTCCATACCAGACAACATCCTGACAAACCTCCTCTGCACCCTCTCCAAAGCAGACACAAGACAGTGAGTAGTTTTCTCCTGCTCCTTGTTTATGTACTTGTATGTGTTATTCCTGATCTTCCTTAAATAAATCAAACCATTTGAATGTACAGTACAGTCGGTTCTGATATAACACAATAGTCTGGTTCTCATGCAATCGTGCATTATAAGAAAATCACACAATAGCCGTTGCATTTAAACTAATGGGACCGGAATCGCATTATAACCAAATTAGGCAAGGCAAGTTTGCGTTCTGCAAATAACGGTCTAAATTCTTTAATCAGGTTAAAGCCAATTTGCGTTGAGGAAACATGCATTATAGCAGACTGGACTGTACTGGCTTTGCCAAAGCAAAATATATATAATTATGGAATAGTGCAGTTCCTCATTAGCTGCAGGTTAAACTTGCAGGTAAAATTAAGCACTCGGAGTATTGCCAGTTGGGGGAGCATAAGCTATCAATCATTAGGCATTGGAAGATGTAATAGTCAAGTTATTTGCACAATTACAACAATACCCACGTATTTACACAAATTAGTTCGAACATTAGACTCCCAACATCTTCAGTTCTTCCTCAGTTGATAAGTCAATTGTAGTTGTATTTAAAGGCAGAGCACCAACGAGAATATTATGTCAGCTGAAAGTATTCTTCAACACCTCCACAGGCCATTTATTGAAGTGGTGCTGGTGTAGACTTGGGGATGTCTGCAGTCACTTTCCCATGCTCTTAGTCAACATCATGGGCACTTGGGACAAAAGCTGACAAAGGTCAACAATGTTTAAAAAAAAACCTGGGACATGCCAAGTTCTCTCAAGGGTGTATTTGCATTGTAACTGTAGCAGCTGTGCAAAGCAATGGAAGCTGCAATATTGTAGATGTATCTGAAGTCAGGGCCTAACCTGATGCTGAACAGAAAGGCTTGTGCAAACTCTCAACGAGTTTGCAGCAATGCTTAACCTTCAGCAGCCAAGTCTGCAGTCATTTGGAATGCTTAATGCAGACTTCAGCTGAATATTTTTAGCATCCAGCTAAGAATATAGTGTATGAGGAAGAAAGGACATCAAGATTAGATGTTTGATTAATGAGTGCCCTTTTATCCCCCAAACTCTCAGGAATTGTTGACGCCAATTATAATAATTCACCTGTCTACATGCAGTCCCTTCAGGGTTCTGAGGCCACTTCCAACTCCAAAATCAATCATCTTAACATTCTGCAGTAAAATAACTTCTTCACCTGGGCAATCTACTGCAACATTCTTTACATGCCTTAAACAACTAGAGTGCAATCACCTTTACCACATGCCTACTCCCTCAGCAACCTGAGGTTTGATGCCTGCAAAATCAACACCTATCCAATTGTTTGATGGATGAAGAGATAAAAAGGTGTTTCCCAACCATCAGAGCTAACATCAACAGAACAGCAGGATCAACACATTTGCTCTTCCATATTTAGCACTGTTTAGTCTTGTCTTAGATATTTTCAATTGAAAAGCCCTTATGTATTTAAGAATATAGGGGCCACAGTAGCCTGAGGAATTGTGATTCTGAGGGTCAGGAGTCCTAAAGTAGCTGTCTGAGTATCCCCTTCCATTTACTGCTATTGTCCTTTACATTGCACGGGTGAATCTTATGCATTGTATGCAAGACTTTATGCTGCGTGTAGTTATGATTACGCTGATGCATGATTCAAATATCAGCTACTCACCCTACTATGGCGCAATGGTTAAAGGGATTATTACAGAGCGACGCTGGCCTGAAATGCACCAGCATTGAAGTCCTTTCTCAGTTTACTTTTACAGAAGCTACCGGTTGGGTAAGATTTATGCCATTAGCTCCCAAAGCATTCCAAATATGAACCCATTAGATTCACAGAGATTGGTATGTAGAATGATCTATCTTCACTGAAGGTAATTCAGAATGACTGCATCAGTGAGGTTGCTACGCACTGATTAATCAGCAAAAGGGCTGCAGCTTGGTTTCAGTGGTGACAGGCTTCCAATTCTACAATCAATGCTGCACAACATTTGTAGTTCATTTTCACATACAAAGGATAGTCATTTGGATTAAATGGAACAGCAAAATTAGAACTGTAGTTCAGCAGTAGTCACCACTTTTAGAAGGCAACAAGAGTGGTTGTTTAGAAATTAATTTAGGAAAGAAACATTAAAAATATTTTAAAATAGTCATAATCCTTTACTTTCAGAAAAATGCAAATATTAAATTAGTAAAAATCCTACTTAAAATCCCTATAGTAAAAGCCCTATTTAAAAGAAAGACAATTCTGATTTGCTTCAGTTCCTATTATCTTTGCCATTCACCAGTGCTTTGTAGAATCAACAATTTTAGGTAAAGCATTTTTGCATTATTCAAGAGACTATCCTGGCTGCCCATACTCAAGGCGAAATATTATTCATAATATCTCAAAGAAGTCAGGCTTTCCTTTAAAGCAAAAGAATAGAGAATATGATTCTTTTACATTAAATCCACAAAGATAATGTTATATTTTCATCCCTGTATTTAATTCAGATTAGGTACAGTCAAACCCAACTAAATTTAGATCACTATTCCTTTTAAGCTGACTGAGACTGAGACTGTCTGCATTTTCTAAACTTTCCCCCCTTTTTTCCCCTCTTATTTAAAGCTGATCTATATTTGTGTGCGCAATTTGCTTTCATTTGTTACAATGGGGCTGAATTCCATGCATATAAAAGAACATGTAAATATTGAAAATTTAAAACAAAAGCAGAAACAGCTGGAAAAACGTTGAATATTGGAAGCTTTCAGACAAACCAGCAAAAAATTGTAACTTAAATCCATCTTTTGTTTTCACTGATGCAGATGGAACTGCACTGTATTTTCTGATTTTTTTCTGATTAGCACGCTGTTTTGAATCATCTACAGTAAATTTTGAATTTCCTTCAGTTCCAAAGCTCAATTTAACATCCCTTAGTACCAAAGAGGCTTGAAATGTGGAATGCAATGTCTAATTACTGATAACGTTTGAAAATTGTTGCCTTATGATTTATACTTTTCCATTGTACAGGTTTTGAAAGAATCTCTTTTTATGCAAAAGTTTATAGAGCTTTAAAATCACTTCATCATGCAAGTTTCCAATAGGGAAATGTTTTTTTAAAAATCAAGTGTTTACTTGCCAAATAGAGCATGCACTCAACTGGATCAAACATACATGCTACATTTAATTGACAATAGAACTTCTGTGACTTCTTCTACAGTTGATTGAATTCTTGCCAAATGTCAAGGCTGTTAGTAAATAATACATTTCACCTAACAGCAGTTCATAACTTAAATAAGACATTCTGCATTGCATTTGAATCCAAGTACTTTGGAGGGGACAAAATGAACCCCAAAACTCAGAGTAATGTGAATATATATAGACTTTCTAAGAATTTACTGACAAATATAACACGTCAAGTTACATTTAACAGACAACAAGAAATCTGTTCAGAGTTGGTCCTTTGGGGCATAGCCATGTAAAACCTTCAACTATACTTATTTACAGTTGAAGCTGTAAGTACTCCGTGCACTCCACATTCTGTGCAGCATTTAAAACAGTTGGATTGAGACATTTGAAAAATAACTTCAAAAGTTTTGGGGCTGTCCCTGCTCCTTGTGTTTCATTTTGCTTTTTATTCCATTATATCCAAAATCATGTGGGAGGTCTTAGGGTATTGGTTTGGAACTGCATCATCCATTTACGATGAAATTCAAAAGGAAATATTTCTCTCTTTAAAAAAAGAGAATTTATCCTATACTTGTCTGACATTGGCTCAATGAAGAAGTGAAATCAGATTATCCTACCGCTGACGGTGACTGGGTGATTTTGCCAGCACTGGACTACAATCAAAATTGGAGACGGTACTTTTGGCATCCTCGTAGGTCTTCAGCTTTTCTTTCAGTTGTGTGACCTGAGGATAAATAAGATTCCAAAGGAGTCAGTCATTGTCCATTTCACAAAGTTAGGCTGCAGCTAATCACGCAGGAATTTATTACTACACAGGAGCTGTAGGCCATGCTCTAAACAGAATTCCACAGAAGCCAGCCAACCACAACCCCTCTTTCTTCTATTCCATTAGGCACACCCAAGACTGATGTTTCTCAACTCAAAAGGATATAATAAATAACAACAGCGCTGATGAGTGAATGAATTTGATGATTGGACATAACTTTAATGCCAAACATTACGAACTGGGAAGGATATTTGCAATCTGCTTGGCCTAACAATAGTATAGAAGAACACTACCGCAGAGGTAATTGCCATTTATCTTGGAAAGGCAGTCCCACTGAGCCCCAATCGTGTAGACTGTAAAGTGTTTTCCTTCTGTTGCCTGTGTAGAACAGCAAATCAGCACCATCCCAGTGGTTAGTAGCATTGAATGATGCTGATGTAAAAGTGTTTGAGATCAGTATCAACTCTGTTTAGAATTTTTAAAAATAATGTATCACAACACATTATTCCCACCTCAGGCGACTGACTGTGTGGAGTTTGCACATTCTCCCAGTGTCTGCGTGGGTTTCCTCCGGGTGCTCCGGTTTCCTCCCACAGTCCAAAGATGTGCAGGCCAGGTGAATTGGCCATGCTAAATTGCCCGTAGTGTTAGGTAAGGGGTAAAGGTAGGGGTATGGGTGGGTTGCGCTTCGGCGGGGCGGTGTGGACTTGTTGGGCTGAAGGGCCTGTTTCCACACTAAGTAATCTAATCTAAAAAAAAAACACGCATATTTTTTCAATCTTAATTCGTTACTAAATTTTTTGATACAACAGGGCTAATCAGGGCAGAATAAATGCAAATGCAATTGCAAGTCAAATTATAGGCTCCAAGTTCCAGAAAAAGGAATCAATAATCAGGATGAACACACACAATGAAGCAGATATTATAGCTTACAAACTCTTTAGGACAATTACACTTAATCTGCAGTATTTAAGTATGCTGCAGTTAACCAGCAAATAATGAAATCCCTTTAACAGGAGATAGAAAACACACCTCGCTCAGAAGAGTCCTAAACCCTGGACGTTAATTACATCTATTCGTCTGGACCAAAGATTAAAATGGAACAGATTTTTATGTAGCTTTGCCCAGATAAGCACATAAAACAAATTGAGACATTCACAAAGGTCTGTCTACAGGCTTAAGCAACATTTTTCTCCAAGAAAGCCAGGATATACAACATAAATTCAACAGATCCTGCACAGGATCTGTGTACATAACACACTTTACAGTTTGTCCTAAGAAAAGTTAGAACCCCACAGTGTAAATCTATTAGTTTGTGTAGCAGAATAGCTAGAGAAGAGCACGGTAAATCCATTATAACATGTATTCAGACAGACAGTCAGGATGAAGTACCATAAATCCTTCACATCCTGCGGTAGGATGGTCAGAACTATTCACCATAAACATATTACAAGATACACTAAGAAAAATCACAGATATCTGAAGTGTACAAATACACAAAACTGAACCAAGACCTTCATATGTGAGGAACAGCAGTGGAAATGCCCAGCTGCCAATGAGGAGAAGAACAGATGTGTCAGCAGAGGGAGGAACACATCTTCACAGCAAACAGAGAAGAATCACATGGGGGAAATGACAGATGAAAAGGAAGTTAAAACAAGCTTACACTAGAGAATGCCTCTTTCTTTAAAAGCAGGCTTCCTGTGAAGTAGGCAGAGAACAGCAGGCAATAACATTTTTTTACATCAAAGCTAAGTTAACAAAGCTGCAAAACACAAGTGAAATTAACATCTGCATTGCAACAATACTTTAAATCCCATCCCAGGCAATTCAACACCATCCCAACAATGGTCTCACCATCCTATCCGCTTCCAAGCCATCTGTCACTGCCCTTCCCCCCAATGCCAGCTATCCTGTCCCACCATCATTTGTGATCCTATCAGCATCAAATGGTGGAGGGAAAGATGCTATGATTGAAGGAGCAGCATATAAGTGAGTTGTGGTGAAATAATTGGTTTGGCTGCAGAGAGCTGGGGGAGCTGATTGAGGCTTGGGAGAACACAGGTCTAACGGGTTAGGCTGATCTTTAGAGTGGGCTTAGGAGTGTGTGAGCCAGCCATGTGAGTGGGTTGGGGGTGGAGTGGTAATAAAGGGGGGAGGAGTGACTGAACAGGAGAGGTGAATGCCAAAAATGGTTGAATGGTGAGAAAGGGATAAACAAATAGCTGCAAAAAGGAACTGGGAGGGAAACTGTAAACTGGAAGAAACAGATTTTAAGCCTGTCAATAAAGTAATACCCAGATAACTTGGAGCCAGGAAAACCTGAACTCACTGAGGTAATAAATTCCAGTGGGCTGATGATTATTGAGGACATACTGATGAATTCTAGTTCTGTTTTTTGCTTGAATCTAAATACCTCATATCAACAAAAATACAGAAGGCATTGTTAATACATGACTGCTTTTCAAGTAATTAATGAATTAGCAAGAATGAAAAAGTAGTCTTTGAGAAATGGCTTCATGGTGAGAAATGCTAATTTTGGTTGGGTATAGGAATGCAAAAGAGAGGGTTGAGGAAACAGAAAGCTAAGTGAGAGTCTGAAATCCATTGATGAACAGAAAATTATGCATAGTTACATCATACAGTATCAAATTCTACAGAAAACGATGGAACATTTTGTTTTGTGGTGAATCATCTTGTGAGCACAACAAATCCTTTGTTTGCTTTCAAAATACTTCCATGGCACTGATCATGAAACTTCAGAGTGTTATGGACTACAGTAGCGCAACCTTTTTCCTTTCAAGACTGCTTTCCCTCTGTTCCACATTGTGTTTGTTTCTATTCCGCATCAGATAGATCCATTTGCACAACACCCAACTTTATATAGGCCTATTTACCCAATATATTGGGATTTAACGGTAGCAGTTCAGCATAATCCTAATCTTGTCATTATTTGAAAATCTGCAGATTCACTAATATCTAGCTGGTATGCAACTCAAAGTAAAGAAGAGATCCTAATAACAATAACTGAACCTCAGGAGATTCTCAGATCCATTGACATTTACACAGTTAATTCTTATTTTACTGTAGCAGATTACCATGCTATCTTGCACAATTCTAACTTGCAGAGTAATGTCTTAGAGAAATATGATTTTGTTTTTGGATAAGATCTTGACTAGGCCTCAAGATGTCTCCAGTTTGGTCTTCTCACATGGTGTGCAATATTCAGGAATTGGAAAGGGTATAGAAAAGGGCCACAATCTAAATTAATCATTTAAATTACCTTAGTTACATTGAGAAGTTCAAAGAACTGGGCCTGGATAGAGAAGCAGCAATATGGAGCAATTTAATTGAAATAATTTGCCTTTATATAGCACTTTTCAAGGTCCACTGAAGGTATTTTACAGCCAAAGTACCTTTGAAGGATACACTGTTACAACACAAGGGAATAATCATGGATTCAGAGCCTATGCAGAACTATTTCAATCACAATAAATATTAGACCATACAAATAGCGTGAATGAAACACTTGCCTCTTTCCGTAGTTCCTCACATATCGCTGCATATTTACTTATATGACAGTCCAGGCTCACAACATTACTCTTCAGCTGTAACAGGAACAAAAGGAAACCAGTGTTTATAAATAATTTTTTATCGCTCCTAAAACTGGTGATTTAAAGTGAGAAATGCATGAAAAGTCATTAGTCAGTACCAGGGCCTTTTAGCTTTAAAGTTATTTATTTCGAACAAAGCTGTAGGAAGTGTTAAAAGTGTACTAACAAACAGCTCAAACTTTTGAATTCCACTTAACTGAAATGCTGAACTTGCTTTCTCTTTCAGAATCTAATCAAGCAACACTGTTTCGGTATTTATGCCTACCTTTCAGATAACTTTTAAGAGCAGGTTGGGTACAAATCCAATCAAAGCTGCTGGTTTGCAGTTCTCATGGAAAAATAGACAGCTTGAAGGAATATGATCATTCCCAAAACAAACGAATGTAAAAATTCCAATCTTCCATGAAATACAAAAAAATTTTACTTATTCTGTTCATTATAAACCAGTGCCCTCAAAATAAGGAGTGGCTTACCTGCTTTGCATTTGAGCCAAAGCTAATGGATCATAAAGCTAAAGCTAGCAAATCTTTTCATCTCTTCAACACCCAAAGGCATTAAATACACCTCAGGTCAGCAGTCAAGCTTTACAATGTCTTTAGAATGAAGTTCAACTTTGACTTTAAAAAAGCATGTCTCAACCTATGTCTGCATAGTTCCCATTCCCTATTACTCATTCACCAGATTTAACACAAAAAACCCCTCAATTCTGGTTTCAAATTTGCTTTTCATGCACTTCTAAAGCAAGCCCTCAGAACTTAACCAAATTGGGTAGTTGGTATTTTCCCAGATGATCACTCCTGGTATTTTCTGGTACTTGATACCCCTACCAATGTGTGAAACTAGGTTAGGGATTTTTGATTTGGAGATGCCAGTGTTGGACTGGGGTGCACAAAGTTAAAAGTCACACAACACCAGGTTATAGTCCAACAGGTTTAATTGGAAGCACCAGCTTTCTGAGCACTGCTCCTACATCAGGTGGTTGCCTGATGAGGGAACAGCGCTCCAAAAGCAAGTGATGGACTGGGGTGTACAAAGTTAAAAATCACACAACACCAGGTTATAGTCCAACAGGTTTAATTGGAAGCACACTAGCTTTCAGAGCGACGCTCCTTCATCAGGTGATAATGGAGGGCTCGATCGTAACACAGAATTTATAGCAAAAATTTACAGTGTGATGTAACTGAAATTATACATTGAAAAATTGATTGTGTGTTAAGCCTTTCATCTGTTAGAATACAGTGATAGTTTCACTTCTTTCATTTGTAAATCACAAAACCTAAGTTGCATTCTCGGGTTAGCTGTTAACAATGGTGATAGCTAGACAATATGTTGAAGCTTCTATAACCTGGTGTTGTGAGTTTTAACTTTGTACACCCCAGTCCAACACCGGCATCTCCAAATCAATTTTTCTTTGCTTTTGTTTTGTTTTAGGTCTATCAATTGCTTAGTGGTGGAGGACACACCACTGTAGAATATTTGCTCTTAGGTTACAATTGCACAATATGTACAATTACATTTGGTCAGGCGTAATTATCAGGATCTTTGGAAGGTAGTACAGGTACATTTTCTCCCTCAGAAAGCTCGAGGACAACCTCTTATGTGGGTGTATGTGACTATATGTGCCATGAGCATTAACTCCTTTAATGATTATACTTTAAACAGTGACCCACATCTCAAACAAAAGGTGATATAGAGGAAGATGGAAGCAGCTCGCACCTTATGCTGAGCTGCTCCACCGAGCAGAATCTTAAACCTGATCTACAGATAACACAAATATTATCCTGTCGCATAGATTATTGGGAATATTGTCCCATTCCAGCTTCTTTATGCTCGCTTCCCTTCCTTTGTGACGGTGAAAGCATTATTTGAAAACATCACAAATTACTTTTATATTTCTTTATCATAGCAAGGCAGATTTTGGTGTTTTTTAATAAATTCTATAATTTAAAGATTCATAAAAGATAGATAAAACAGAACAATATTGTGCAATTGGACATTTACCAAATTATAAGGCTATATACAAGATAAATGAGAATAAACTTACCGAAGATTTGATATCCTTAGCACGGTTTGCATACTTTAGGGTATTGTATGTATCTTCATAACTAATGGCTGAAGAGCTAATAGTGGCAATCATCACTGTACGGCAGTTTCCCCCTAATGAGTCCTTAAGGAGGCGGGTCAGCTTACTATCTCGATAAGGGATATGGGCCCTTTTAGCCTGAATATATTGAGAAAGAAAGGAAAATAACTTTCATTGAAATTTCATACTGAACCCCTCTACAAAGAAATCCATACAATATTCTGCATGTCATTAACAGTGCAGAATTCTGCAGGCACACAGTGTCCTTTTTGAAGGTTTGATGCAGCTGAGGCAGAAGCCTTCCCTCCAAAGGACTGTTGCACTCAGGCAGTATGCTATTTCTGTATACGTAGCTTTCCTGACAATTCAGTATTGGCACTTAAATTCAACTTTGTCATTCTATTAAATCTACATTTAATGCTTAGCTTGTTACATTCATTCCCCAAGGCTCATGGGAAGTACAAATACATACAAGGCACAGTAAAACTTTTATTTACAGTTCTTTCTTACATTGCATGACACCAGAGCAATTTGCAGTTAGCAAGGTATTTTTGGGGTGTAGGCACGGATATAGTATAGGAAGGCGAGCAGTTAATTTATCCACAGCAAGCTCACAGGCAGTTAATCAGTTTAATAGTGACTGGCTGAGGAATAAATACTGGCCAGGGTACCATGGAGTTCTTTGCAATTTCTTCATCTTAAGTTCTCCTTCATGTTTTCAAATCCCTAGATTGCCTCATCATTCTTGATCTCTGCAAACTCCTCCAGCTTTACAAACCTCCAGACATTGAAAGCCTTTAATTCTGGCCGCTTGAGCATCAGTGATTTTATTTGCTTCATTATTGATGTATCTGCTGCATCAGGTTTTGGCTCTTGAATTCCCTAACTCTTTTTTAAAGGTGCTCCCTAAAACATTTCTCTTTGACCAAGCTCTCGGTCATCTGATCTAATGTCCCCTAAAATGGCTCAGTGTTAATACTTTCTTCTTAAATGTGCTGTTATGCATTCTTGGGTAGTCTATTACAGGATGTGACTTAAATATTTACTGATATCTTAAAATTCAAATCAAAGGGTAATCAGTATTTTATTTTAATGTCTCATTCAAAGGTTCACATCTCAGTTCAGTTCTCCTTCAGTATTGCACTAGAGATTCACCAGTTCATGTACTTAAGTCCATGGTGTGAGATTTATAAACTGAGCTAGCAGCTAAGCAAGCGCTACCAAACTAATCTAGAAGGACTGTGAAGTTTCAAAGGCTTTTATTGTTCCTGACATAAATATGTTTAAAGATTTGAACTTTGACATGAATTTTGACAGCACTATCAGATAGCGTTTTTTAACCCCCAACAAGCATTGTTTCTTTGCTGTAATAGTTTTTGCTTTGCACCATCCATAGCCAAAACAATGCAGGTGACCTAATCCCAGATATCGGTGTTTCTGCATTTCCACTATCGGCTGATAGGTGCAAGAGCAGACTAACCCTCTCCCTCTGTGGGAAAATGGTAATCTTTCATGAGTCTGTAGAAAGATAGTTGAACAGGCAGTGTAGAAATGTTGAAACAAATTATATCCTTGATATAATTTGTCTAACAATGCAATGTATTAAAAGTCAAATAATTATTAAATTAGATATTTAATAAACCTGCTGGTCCAGGATTACTTTCTAAAGGAGGAGGCCAACATTCAGCATAAATTTTGTCATGTAAAAGAACAGTCTTCAAGAAAATAAAAATGATGAATTCTTGGTGGAAGTGCTATATAATCTTTGCCATAAAGTTATATAGAAGTGTCAATATCATGCTTTTGAAAATAATTTCTGGTGTATCTGTGTTCCAAAAGAATTCACCAAAATCTCATTTCATGAAAACTGTGCCGCTTGCAATTAAAAGGAATGACCTGTACCTTGTCTGCCAGTGAGTTAATTACATTTCCTAATGCAAGCAGGGAGCGGTTTATGTTTGCCCCCTCCCTAAATCGTGCTCCTTGAGCCTTAGTTGCATTGGCACGCTCTGATCCAGCTAGATCAATCAAGCACATCTTGGCAATCCGCAAATTCTTGCTGATGCTGGCAATACGATCTTGTTGCTTCACATACACCTACACCAAGAAAAAAAAAGGAAGGCTGACAAAATACAATAATTATCCACATACATCCAGTCTCTCTGTCAGTCATGATGAACATCATCAGCTCTTAGACCGGTTAGCTGTAATGCAATATATTAAAAGTCAAATGATTGTTACTAAGCTTTTGTTTTAGGTAGCCCTACATCTCATTTTGTAATGAAATTTTCTTGGTTTTTAAGATACCCTATCTTCTGCTATATGATATTCCCTGCCTCCTGGCTTGACCATCTGAATTTGAATATTGAATGACAGAAATTAGGAATGACAGAAAGCTAGGAACAGAAGGAGCTGGTTCTATTTATCAATCATGATATAGCACAATAAAGAGAGATAATAAAACTTCAAGAAACCAAATCTTAGAAGAACTTGCGGAAACAATAAAGGCAAGAAGTCTCTTGTGAAAGTGGTGGACAGGCCCCCTGATAGTAGCTGCAAAGTAGTATGGAGTACAAAAGAAGAACAATGGGAGTTTGTCAGAAAAGGCATGGAGAATTACAATATACATATAGGCAAGAAAAATCAGATGAGCAAATGTAACGTGGATGAGGAATTCATAGAATGAATTTGTATAGTTCCTTAGAACACCACATTCTGGAGTCAAACAAAGAGCAGGCTATACTAGACGTAATAAGTCTGTGCAAGAAGATAGAATAAATGAATGAATTCATAACGAAGACACCCCAAGGTAGCAATGATCAGAACATGATTGAATTTCACAGTCAGTTTGAGGGAGAGGAGTGGGTCCAAAAATTCTATTTTAAAAACTTTAAAAAGGGGATATGGGCCGGGTGCTGGCAGGTGGGACTAGATTGGGTTGGGATATCTGGTCAGCATGGACGGGTTGGACCGAAGGGTCTGTTTCCATGCTGTACATCTCTTTGACTCAATGACAATTATGAAGGTCTGTTTAAATATCAATAGAGATGCAAGGGAATATTTCAGAATTACACAGACTGCATACATTCCAAAGAGAAATTAAAAGTTCAATGGAAGGACCCACAGTCCATGGTTAACTGAAAAGGTTAAAAGGCAGTAACAATCTTAAATATAAAAGCATATAATTGTGCAAAAACAGTTCAGAAGATTGGATAGAAATATTGACTGTTTTTCTCTCCACAGATGCTGCCAGAACTGTTGAGTTTCCTCAGCATTTTCTATTCATACAGAGAGGTAAGTTGTGAAAAGGACACAAGAACTAACGGATTTTTATTTGCTGTAGGAGGATTTAAGACTGAACAGAATTAACAATTGAACTTTTTGAAGATTAAGGGAAACTCGCGTAGCTTGGGGGGGGGGTTACTGCTTTTTGGTTTCCACTTTGGAGCAATTCTGCAGAAGTGTTTGGATGAATATGAATACTACGCTCCAGAAAAAGGGAAAAGATTGTAAAAACAGATTACCTTATAGTAAAGAGTTTAGTGATAGTCCCAGATCATAAGTGTTTGGATAAGCCTGAAGAGGTAATCTGAAGCTGAGAACATTTAAACTTGGTGTACAATAGTTTCAGGAAAAGGCAACCTGACTCCCAGACAGAGTTGAAATCCAAGTATTAGGGAAAGGGACTTTCTCATGAGACTGCTGTACAAAAGATGTTTTTGGATTTGTAAGGGAGTTTTTTTGTGTACTGTAAAAATTTTTGGGATTATATTTTCTGCTATGTTTAAAAAAAGGCATGATGTGGTGGTGCCAGTGTTGGAATGGGGTGGACAAGTTAAAACTCACACTGATGAAGGAGGAGCTGTGCTCCGAAAGCTAGTACATTCAAATAAACCTGTTGGACCATAACCTGGTATTGTGTGATTTTTAACTTTTTTTTAAAAAGTGTAGTATATGGAAATAATTTAGTCTATTGTATTTGGCCTTAACTTCTTTTGATTAATAAATTTTAATTTTATAATTAAAATCAAATCTACAATATTGCATGCTTCTGTTCCAGCGAGAGACTATGTCATTAAGACATTGTAGGCATACATAGAACACTGATAATTGTAAATCTATCAATCTATACCTTAAGCATACTCAAAGAATGAGCTTCAAAGGTCCTCTGTGATAGACAATTCCAAAGGTTCACAACCTTTCAAGGGAAATAATTTCTCATCTCGGACCTAAGCAACACTGCTCATACCTGGTCCTAGATTCACCAACCAGAAGAAACAGTTTACCTGCATCAACCCTGTCTAAGAAAACACCATATGATCTATACAGCCAAATTTCAATCTAGGGTCTTATTAATTTAGTAATAACAGCTGAAATCACAATGCATGTTATTAGGGAAGCAACTGACGAGGTGTGAATGCTGGTAATAATATAAATTGGAAGCAATTAGAGCCAATCTAGGAGTCAAGCATCCAGTTCCATTTGTGCTTATAATCCTATAAATTCTTAAAAATCCTGTTGACACGCAATTTGGAAATATTTTAAGAGAAGAATAATTTTTGTTCTGACAATTTATTTCACCTGAAAGACAGCATGGGATCGTGAAGACGTGGCGTTTGCGTCGGTTGGATGTTGTGTCCTGTTCAGGTTTCCATTTGCCAACATGTCTAAAAGCTCTTTAGCAGATTTGGGCTGTAGGAACATAAAACAGTCCCTAAGAAGACATTTTTTTTAAATTCAACAAATTAAATTTATTTTTGAGCAGTGGGTTACAACCAAATGAGAATAGATGAATCAGCTCACCTCCTTTTACCCTCCTCAATTAGTTGCAACAAAATATTTTATTTCTTTTTAGCATGCAGCTACACCTCACTCCCATTAAAACACAGTTATGTAGTCACAAGAAATGATAAAGAGCCAATTACATGGCGTTACTGAGTGAATGGAAAATCAGTTTTATTCTTTGCTAACCCTGAGAAAAATAATGGACACAACTTCAAGCATGCACATGCACACAAAGTTAAAACGGGATAGTGTCCTGAAGAAAAAAGAATTTAATAGAATATACAGATTAAGTCCTTAGGGTATTCATGAGACAAAGTTTTAACCAGTCTTCACAGTTGTTTAAAGATCCTGGATCAACAACAGTTGTTAATATTGTAAGTATTCTTGATTCACATGAAAATGTATCCATGAGCAAGTCTGATTTTCGGTGTCATTGCTGTTTTGTATATTGAGCAGGTGCATAATTATCCACAGGCTTAGCATTATTGGGTCATGCAGAATATTCTTCCACCCCTCTATGTCATGGCTAACAAACACTGGTACACTTTAAAGGAGTGACTATTCTATGGAGAAGTTATTTTAGTGCAAAGCTACTTGCCTTTCATGCCTCCGGAATAGATATTAATAAATAGTAAATTTTATTGCTTCAAAACACCTGGAGAAATGTTGGAGATTTTTGCCTACTCCTTCCCTTCCATTGCTCACTAGTAAAATGGGATTTGCATTTATATTGCATCTTGTGTTACCACTGGATGTCTCAAAGTGCTTTATGGCTGATTATTTACCTTTTTTAAAATCCATTAATGTTGTCATGTGGGAAACAATGTGGCCAATACGTTCACAGTAAACTCCCACAAACCACAGATAAGCTGCTTTTACTGGTTAGAAATCCAAAAAGAGCTTCCCTGCCTTTCTACGAAATAGTGGTAATTATCTTTTACATTTGTCCAAGCAGGTAAATGGGGCCTCAGTTTACCATCTCTTCCAAAAGGCAATACTTCTAACAATGCAACATTCCGTGCACTGAAAGTCAACAGGGCTATCAGCTAAACCACTGCCGATACTATTCATTTCAGTTCAGAAATTGTGCTGTTGAGTTATTTAGGTGTTGCTTATTGTTAAGCTGGATAATATTATGTCTACATCTTCCCATAGTTTACCTACTATTTCCAATCATGCCTTCACCAAACACAACTTAACAACAAGGTCCACCTTCAGCAAATTTTGTTCCAATTCTCACTTATTACAATCATTCAAATTTTCTTTCTTGATCCTCAAGCTAGCTGATGTTTAAAGAATTCCCTTGCCTTAGCTACTCTCATCCCTTTTTCTAAATAGAAATCTCAACCTTCTTCTGCTTAAGAGCAAAACTCACATTTACTTCCTTTTTGACTGTAATGTATTTGAAAGTCTCATTCACTGACAAATTCATATCCACCATAATTCCACTGCAACACCATAATTACATTTCTCCAATCAGGTCCTATTCTTGTCATAGCTCTAAATGGCTTAAAGTGAAAAAAACCCAAAATGACACTGAGGCTGTCCATGAGCAATTTATCTTCAACTGTTGCACAGCTGCACCAAAGGCTGCAATGTTCCTCCACAACTGTCCAGCTCAATTGGACCACACTTCCTAGGTTCCAACTTACCTCATCAATTGTGGCTAGAGTATCTCTGGCAACAAAATATTTTCTTACCCCTGTACCAAAATCTACTGAGACCATCAAGAAACAATATTTAGTCTCCTCCCCTTTTCTCTGTTGCCATTGTGCATTATCTAAAGTCATGGGGTCAACCTCACATGCATGTTGATAACACCCAGTCCAATCTCTCTACTATTCCATTAGTTTTGAGGTTTCCAGACTAAGTGTTTCATACTGTCTTTGGTCAGTCATGATTTCGTATTTAAAGTATTGGGTAGACCAAAACGGTTCTATTTACGTCCCAGCGAAAACTCCATTCCACCACTCTTTCCAAGAACGTCTTAGAAAATAGTGGATTGCTTGCAATCTTGGCATCCTGTTAGGTTTTTATAAAATTCTGCTATGTAATACCTTTAAAATCGAGGTAATGTAGAACACACATCCTTTATCTCAAGTACAGGCATGAGGACGAGGAAAGAGTGTAAGAGTCTAGATTAGTATTTGCTTCAAATCAAGTCAATCTCATTAAATACAATCTCCGAGACTGTGTTAGGCTCAAGATTCAAATTAACTCATTAGATATCAGTTAAATCTAAATTTTGGTTGAATCAAAAGACAATCTACATGTAAAATTAATAGACAGGTAACAAGGCTCAGCCCAGTTCTAAGACAAACAGGAACTAAATTGTTGACTGCAGACCCACATGCTTGAAACAGCCGGCAAGGTTCAGATGCTGTCTCCTGTTATCCCGAAGTGACAAATATCAAGAGTTTTTCCCCCCTTTGGATATTAATTTCATTTCCCATATATGGTCACATTTATGACTTTCACAATTCACTGAAGTCATTAAATTTAGCTTGTAACCTTGAGGTCACTGAATGTAACTTCATTGGGCACTTATGACCCTTGGCCTATCAGTTTGCTGAAAACATCCAAAGCAACGATATACTTAACAACTTAAATGTATTACTAAATCTTCATTGCAAAAAGAACTATCTAGGATAAACACCTATCTGGGATAACTATCTTTCTGAAGTGTGCTTTAATGTAACTAGTATCTGGTTCAATCTTATTTAATGCCAATAAGCTTATTCAATTAATAGTTAGATCAGCCAATTTATATACACACCAAGCTGAACTCCCTACCCCATCTAAAATATCACTTTCTTTCACCTCTGCAGTACAGATTTTCCTGCCTTCGCCCAAATGCTACTAAAATTCTGTTTTGCTCCTGAATAGTGGTCATTGCCACCTCCTCACTTGACTCATCCAATGCTCTGGACAGCCTGTGTGCTCCCTAATCTCAGTTTATCAAAACATTGATCTCAATCTACCCTGCAAGACACATTCACCCATGATGTACATATATTCCTAGCTGCTCAATACCTTTAACTTAGAATTCATGTGTATGTGCTTGAGCCCTCACCATGGTTTGAATCCCTCACCATACAATCTCAAATGCTACATTTGCCTGCATTCTTCTCAGAGATTGAAGTTCCTCAAACTCTGCTATTTGATCATGCACCCCCTCCTCTTCGGACCAACTTTGACCGTTATGTCATCAGCTGTGTTGGTACAATACTACAAATTCCTTTCCAAATTCTCTATGTACAGAATTTTTAAGGACCACCATCATGCAGTATCAGACAACTTGGATTGTCTGATTCCATGTACAGAACATCTAGCACAATAAATCCAAACAGGCGGGGAAAAGAAAAATTCCTTTTCAAATATAACACACACTTGAATGAAATGACATTTATCCAATATCTAAACTTTATTTTTCTACTCTCAAAAGAACCAAATACAGTTTGGCTGTGATCGAATTAAATGGCAAAAGAGAATCAAAAGACTAACTCCTGATTCCCATATTTAAATACTTGCAACATATAAATAAGTATTGGTACATCAGCGAATTTTATAATCTTTTAAAAATGTAAAAACATTCAATATTTCACGATGTAATGCACTATCTTGTAACATATATCCTGAATATGGTTAAACTTTGCAAGTAATTCTATCCTTTCCACTTCAAGACAGTACCTGGGATAAATGATAATTTTCCTTATTTATTCATAAATGTCAAGCATGGCTTCTTAATACCTATATTGATAACAACTAATAGTAATGTAATGAAATGGTCAAAAAATATGAGGGTACATGTGAACATTGCTCTGACTCCTACCTGATGAAAGCTTAGTCTCTGGACAACTGTTCCTTTCTGAGGATCCTCTCTTACAGCCAGTGAGCCTTTAGGTTCAAGCAGATCTTGAATCTGTTCATTGTACACCTGGCAATGCAATAATTGGTGTAAAATATGAGCATCGTTTATAGCTGCTAATGAATAACATTGATTCTTGCTGTTCGAGTAATGTCAAATCAGAAGACGACACATCCTGCCTGTGACTATGACTGCTCCAGTAACATTTATTGCCCAGACTGTCAATCAATATTCCTTTGCTAGTGATATAGCAAATCAGCACAATACTCAATGACCATAATGATAGCATTGCCCTTTCTGGGGCATCAAAAAGCATGGAGAAAAGAAATTTAACTTTTCACCTCAGAAGTTACGTTCAACAAGACTACCTTTCCTGTGCAGTCTGATATATTTGGGATTCCTTTCATTGTTATCTTAGATTAAAATCATCCAATGTCACAAAGTGCATGAATATATTTGACTAAGTGCAAAGATATGCAGCCAAGAACCAATGAGCTTGCAGTTTGGAAAGATCTGATACTTTATGAATGTGAATTCAAATCATTACTTCCCTCTCCTCTTGCTCAGCAGAAGTTACAATTACTGAGGACAAGCCTCTAAGTACAATGAAGGGGTCAGAAAAGACTTAAGATGGAGGGGGTGGTTCAGCAGGCTGAGAATGCTATTGTTTAGATCAGAGTGGTGCTGGAAAAATACAGCAGGTCAGGCAGCATCTGAGGAGCAGGAAAATAGATGTTTCGGGCAAAAGCCCTTTATCAGGAATAGAGGCAGGAAGCTTCCAGGGTGGAGAGATGTTATTGGTCATGTGAAGCACTTTTGGAACAGTTATATTAAAAGTGTTGCTAAATTAGTTGTGACTCACATAGGAGAACATGGACTCAGCGCCTAGCCACAGTGCACAGAAATACAGGAGCCGATTCATATAAATCTCCGAACAAAGTTAAGAGCAAAGGTCAAAAATCAAGAATTGCAAGGTACAAGTTCATTAGGCCTGTTAAGCATTGTATTTACTTTCTTGACTATTTTTCAATGAGTTTGACTTAATTCCAGCTATTCTATTCCTGTTCTGACAAAGGACTTGAAGACCTTTACTCTCTATTTTCTACTTATCCCTTCCCAAATTTGCTCCAATTTTCTCTCCACCTTGAAAGAGGACTGCGTTTTTGCCCACAGCTAGCAGTGTTAACTGGTTGATTGTAAATTGTAAATGCCCAAAGGCAAAAGTTCTAAACAAATGTACCAGTTATGCCACAACATTACATGTATCACTTTAACATTTAGCAATAGATCACATGGCTGGCTAATCTCAGAATGTAAAACAGATTTATTTCACAAAATATGGCTTCACACTACACATCTTGTTTCATTTTCTCTCACATCGCAATAGAGCAATGTAATTTCAAATAGGCCGCAAAGTTGCTGATTACTCTGAGAATGAAAAAGTGTAGTTAAGGTTTCTTAATGATAAATATAAATGACGACGCTGCTTAAAGCATTTCACAGGAAAATGTTAACCAGCTCTATAGTATTTGAATCCAAGTGAAATAAAAGTGTTAATATAACACAAGATCAATTTAGAAAACTTTAGTTTCTTCAAATCATTCTGTACTAGAGTAGCTTTCTGCATTTAAAATTCCAAACTTCTCTGGTAATTATTCCCCAGAATTTATAGAAATAATATTAAATGTTAAATTAATAGCTCACAGTATTTCAAACCTGATGACATTTACCCAACGCGTTGCAATAGTGCAAAGACAAACACTAAACTCTGGCACAAAAGATTATTTCTTACACATCCCAAGTTACATCAGTGATCTGCAAGCATTCAACAGCTAAAATTATTGCTTCAATGGACATTGTACTTATTGAGCACTGCTGAATTCCATCCAATTCCACCTCCTACAGCGCCATTCATGTCAAGCAGTTCAAATGGACTATTTTGTGAAACTTTGCTGGATAACAATCTTGGGACTACAAGGATACTCAACGGGGCTTCCAAGATAGCAATCACACAGAAAAGTCCAGAGGACCTGACAGCACAAAACTCGAATGGTTCTGATCATCATCTGCATTCCAAGTATAAGATTATTTTTTGTTATTTTCAGATGCCCATTTGAAACGAAACATAATTGGAAGTTTTAATTGATTTCATTTTGGCAACAGTTGACACCACAGTCAATGACAACAGACAATGTTCTCCAAATTGTTAGTGCTTCAATTTGAATGTTACCATGCAACTATTGTGATGCAACCATTAGTTTGGAACATTTGGTTTGATTACTGGGTAGAAACAAATGGCTGGACAGTTGATTCATCATGCTTCATACCACACAGAAGATCACCTGAACTAAATAGAATCTATTTATAGAAACTGGGTTTTAACGGGGGTTAGCGTGTAGCACTGGCCGGAAGGTCTAAATAAAATAGCGCAGTCCAAGAAAATCCCAAAGACTACAGGAAACAAATGGCGAGTTTAAAGTACAAATGACTTGCCCTTGCAAACATCCATCGAAAACCGCTGCTGAACATTTAACCCACACACTAACTTTACTAATGATTATCCCTTGCCATGAGTCTTAACCAGCGCTCTTTACTTTTCCAATAATCGATGTGAACCAGTAATTATTCTACCTGCAACCACCATCATTTATAGTCTCTTCACACACATTCACTCCTTTCAAATACCAGCCATGCACTCATTAGTCTGAGTTGGGAGTACACTGGATCAATGGCCGATTACACTCCATTGTGACTTCATCAATACAGAGTTACACTTTGGGGAAATTGGTAGTATTGTATCAATCAATTTTTTTGCTGGTAACGCAGATGAAGATCTTTAAATTCAAACTATAACTCCCCCATCACAGGTGACCATGCCTTCAGTTGATTAGGCCGGAAGCTCTGGATTTCCTTCCCAGAACCTTGCCTTTCCTTTTTAAGACACTCCTTAAAGTGTATTTCTTTGTCCAAGTTTTTGGACAGCTCAGCTAACCTAGTACAGAGGAACCTCAATTATCTGAAGGACTTATACACTTAATGGTAAGGTCCTAGGGAGTGTTGCTGAACAAAGAGACCTTGGAGTGCAGGTTCAGAGTTCCTTGAAAGTGGAGTCGCAGGTAGACAGGATAGTGAAAAAGGCGTCTGGTATGCTTTCCTTTATTGATCAGAGTATTGAGCACAGGAGTTGGGAGGTCATGTTGCGGCTGTACAGGACAGTGGTTAGGCTACTGTTGGAATATTGCGTGCAATTCTGGTCTCCTTCCTATCAGAAAGATGTTGTGAAACTTGAAAGGGTTCAGAAAAGATTTACAAGAACAAGAACAGGGTTGGAGGTTGAGAGCTATAGGGAGAGGCTGAACAGGCTGGGGCTGTTTTCCCTGGAGTGTCGGAGGCTGAGGGGTGACCTCAGAGGTTTACAAAATTATGAAGGGCATGGATAGGGTAAATAGGCAAAGTCTTTTCCCTGGGGTCGGGGTGTCCAGAACTAGAGGGCATAGGTTTAGGGTGAGAGGGGAAAGATATAAAAGAAACCGAAGCGGCAACTGTTTCACACAGAGGGTGGTACGTGTATGGAATGAGCTGCCAGAGGAAGTGGTGGAGGCTGGTACAATTGCAAGATTTAAGAGGCATTTGGATGGGTATATGAATAGGAAGGGTTTAGAGGGAAACGGGCCGGGTACTGGCAGGTGGGACTAGATTGGGTTGGGATATCTGGTCAGTATAGACGGGTTGGACCGAAGGGTCTGTTTCCATGCTGTACATCTCTATGACTCTACGACACGGGCGGGGAGTATTTCATTCGGTTAATCGAATTCCGGATAACATAGTTTAGTCGAGCATTGGGACATTGCAATCTTGTTGGATAATCGAGGTTCCTGTGTGTTTCCTCATGTGATGTTGCTTAATATTGCTTCTTTGCAGCACTCGGGAGCACTTATGTTAAAAGCACGATATAAATATAAATTGTTGTAAAATGTTCATCAAGATAAAAAGGAAAGCAACGTTAAATAAAATTTAATAATACGGTCCATGTCGTTTTCACACAAAATCCCCTAAAAAAAAAAACACCCATCTCTTCACCTCCAAATATGAGACAGCAACTTCACAAATTTTCTCATCTTTCATCTGTTCGATTCTCTCATACAGTTCCACCATCGTGTGATACATCACTCCCGGCTGATCAACACCACCCAACATTGTATAGGTCTTCCCAGATCCTGTTGCACCATAAGCAAAGACTGGAAAATAAAATGCACAGTACATTAGAAATTGTCTCAGTGGATATTTCTCACCAACAATCAAATGAATCTTTATCTCAGTGCTCCTATATAAACAGAAAAAAAAAAAGGGTAAATGTGATGAAAAGTAATATTGCTCCGTCTCTTGCGAACCTGCCATCTTCACTTCATACTTTTATGCAAAGATAATATAAAATCTAGTTATGGACAGATAGCTGTAGACTTCTTTGCTTTTCTGCTCATACATGGGGAATGATTCAGGGTTGCAAACGGGGATGATGGGTAAAGAGTGAATAAAACACAAACTTTTATACTTTTCATCTGTCATGACCTCAGGGTATTCTAAAGTGCTCGACAGCCAATTAAGAATTTCTTTTTCAAATTGTAATATAGGAAATTCTTAGCTCTCTTTATTAACATCCAGAGATTTGAGCTGCACAGTTTCATTCATCAAAAGTGTCATTATCTATTAGATAAGATTCTGAGAGTATGACCAGTTAGATTCCTGAAGAAGGGCTCATGCCTAAAATGTCGATTCTCCTGCTCCTTGGATGCTGCCTGACCTGCTGCGCTTTTCCAGCAACATATTTTCAGCTCTGATCTCCAGCATCTGCAGTCCTCACTTTCTCCTATGGCCATTTGTCCCAGAAATCATTTTTATTTCCCTGGGTATTTCCTGTCCGACTGGCAGACCCATCTGAGGTGGTGGCACAGTGGCATACAGCGAACACTGCACTATTCTGCGATCCTCAGCATTGACTCTGGACCCCATATAGTCTCATGGCAACAGGTCAAACATAATTACAATGTGCTGAACCCCTGCCTCAGGATAATGAATCAATACTCCTTCATATTGAATACCACTTGAAGGATGGAAAGGGGCTATAATGTACTCTTGGTGGGGAAACTTAATTGGCCATTATTGGGAGTAGTTTGTATTGTATTGTGAAGTAAACTGAGATTTAATATGCTTTTTATTTAATATATATATACGCAAATGTAACCTGTGAGATCTCTGCATTTCTTAAGTAAATAATTATCTTCCAAGTATTTCTGTAGTCATTTTGATTTAATTTTAGAATAGTCTTGAGGTCTGGCTTTAGAATGAATGCGTTTTGTGCAGTAGTAATGGATTTATGTTTATTTTGGATTGATCATACCCCAGCTTGGCAAACAATGGAGACTCATGGTTTGTTAGTATTGCTAATTATTGAACTTTTTTTTCAAGCTGAAGAGAAACATGCATAGCTGAGAGAGGAAGACTTTTAGTTTGACTTTTGAGTGGAGCAGTCCTCTGAAGGCCTTTGAAAAGGATGGCTGTGTAGAAAATTCTTCTGAGAAGGGAAGGATATATAATGAATCAGATTACCTTAGTGAGAGGAGTTAGTGCTCGTCCCAGACTAGATGAATTAGGATAAGATAGAGATTATTTAAAGCTGAGTACACTGAAGCTCTGATGTATGATAGTTCCACGAAGAAGTTCCAGTCTGAAAGTTGAAGTCATAAGTGACTTAAACCTACCAAGGTTTTAGATACAGGAATACTATGCATGTGGTGTTTTGAGTAATTTGTCATTGGTGTGTTTTGGATACTATACAAAAGCTGTTTGTTTCTTTTCAATTTACAGAAGTTTTGGGATTAATGGTGTTTAAAAATCTTTGACCTTTTATTAAAAACAAATGGTTTGGATTATTCAGCTTTCGTTTTCTTTGTATAATAAACTTCCATTTTAAGATTAAAGCAAAGTCTGCAACATTGCATGCTTACATTTTTAGCAGGAGACCTCGTCACTAAAACCAAAACAAATAAAAATATGATCCATCAATCCAGATTCCTGTTTGGGATTTGACCCGTTAAGTAATCGCATCAGCTCACATTGAAACAGTATTAACACTTATAATCAAGCAGGCCAAGTTGTAAAGGACATGGCTGCTATGCAAGGTTTGCTTTAGGTGATGAGGGAGACAACACGTATTTGGCCCCACTCTCATCAATTTGGCTGTTCCAGATATATCTGTCCATTGCATTATCAGTAGGAATGACCACCACATAGTCACTGTGGAATGAAGTCATGTTTCTTCCTAAGATCACCAGCTTCAAAGGTGCCAATCCTCAGCTAATTCAAATCAGCCTGATATCAAGAGATGGTTGAAACCACTGGATGCTTCAAAGGCCATGGGCTCGAAAACATTTTTGTAATAGTTCTGAAGACTTGTGATCCAGAAATAGCTGTGGACCCTAACTAAGTTCTTATATTACAGCTCCAACATTGGCATCTGCCCAACAACTTGGAAAATTAACCAGGTATGTCCTATAAACAAAAAGAAAGATAAATCCAACCATGGCAATTACTACTTTATCGGTATACATTTGATCATCAGCAAAGCAATAGAAGGAGTCAATGACATTGCTATCAAGTGACACTTACAATGGAATAACCTGTTCAATGATGCTCAGTTTAGGTTCCACCGGGGCCACTCCGCTCCCGATCTCAATGCAGCCTTAAACTAAACATGGACAAAAACTACATTTCAGAGCTGACGTGAATGATTGCCCTTTCTGAAGGCGATTCTTGCAGGAGTTTCTCAGCCTCGGCCATCTGTAGCCACCTTATCAGTGGCCTTCTCTCCTCCATGATATCGGAAGTGAGGAACAAAGAACAACAAAGCATCTCGCTTGATTGGCACCTCCTTCATCGCACGTAACATTCATCCCTCCACCACCAATGCTGTGACCACAGTGTATATCATTTACGAGGTACACTGCAGTAACTCAGTAAGGCTTTTTCAACAGGACCATCTCACTCAAAATCTCCTCCTGTTAGGTGGACAAGAGCTGCAGATACATGGGAGCACCACCACTTGAAATTTAACATCCAAGCCACACATCCTCCTGACTCGGAAATATAAGCACATTTCCTTCACTGTCACTAGAACTCCCTCACTAGCACCACCTTCGGTGTCCCTACATTCCAAGCACTGGAGCAGCTCACCACCACCTTCTCTAGGACAACCAGTGATGGGCAATAAGTGCTGGCTTAGCCAGCAATGTCCATATCCCATGAACAAATACAACATATGTAACAGACATTTTACACCCAGCAAGGTCACATAAACAACAGTAAGATAAATGAATCAAGCTAGGTAAGTGTATGAGGCAGAATGGAATTAAGAGGTCTGCTGATTGTTAAATGGAGGAAAGATAGGAGGAAGTTCATGTCAATTATAAATTCCAAGGTGGCCAAATGCCTGTGTATTCTATGTAAAATAATGAGTTAATTTATCATAATGATGCTGGGTGAATAGATATTGACCAGTGCACTGGAGCGAATAGCCTTTTCTCATACAAATAAAAGTTATGGGTCTTCTAGATTCACTTCAGCGGGCTTCAAACAGCTTACCTAAATGACAGCAGAGCTCCACTACCTCAGTATTGCATTGAAGTATCAGCATAAATATGAGTGAGTCTTGAAACCTTCTGAATCAGAGGCAAGAGTGTGGTCCACTGAACCACACAATCACATCTATTTACAACATATTTGTAAAATTACTCCATGATATTCTTAAATGCAAACCAATCCAACATCTGGCCCTGAATACATTCCACAAAACGTCAACTTAGGAACACAGGAATACGAATAGGCCATTCACCGCTTTGAACTGGTTCCACCATTCAAACGAGGTCATGGCTGATCTGTGGCCCAACATGCTTTAGCCCATATCTGTCAATACCTTTACTTCATTAAATCTGAGATCGATAAAGTTTTAAGTTAATTGATCTAGTATCCATTGCCACTTGTGGAAGCGAGTTCTAAACATCAACCACACTCCTCTCCAGTCAATAAGGAGTTACAATACACAGATTAATAGGCACCCAACATCAAGACATGTATATCTGGTCAACACGCTCAGTTCAAATCGTACCATTTCTGGAAAGCCCAACTTTAATTAATTATGCTTATACCCTGCACATATGCTCAAAAAGACTTTCTACTTATAGTCTACACATCCAGAATGTGAATGATTCTTCAAGAAATGGAGAAAGAATGCACCAGTGATTATTTGTCACTTGGGCCTCAAGAATGCAAGCCACCAGTAATTACTCTGACTAATATTTTCAAGTTCAAACTTATCGAACCTAACCACAAGTAGTTGATAGCTACTTATATTTTTGTAGTTATATAAATATTTTTGTAAAAATTACATCCACTAAATCATTGCTAATTGGATTTATAGTAACTAATAAGCAAGGGTGAATTTAAATCTACTTAAAAGTGAGCTACCAAATAGCAGGACCTCAAAAATATTCAAGTGACTGGCTGTGGTATTGTCTGTTTGAAGTACTTACAACAATGGATGTATAACAATGTTGCTTGGGATTGTAAGTATAAAACAGGCAAACCTATAAAGGGTTAACAATGATTACAGTTCAACATTCCAGCATTAATTGCAAACATATTTGTGCTGTTAATCATTGACAGGCCGTATTAACACAAGTCATTAGTAAATTTAAGCAACATTAACCAGATTTAGTTTGAGCTCAATTTTAAAGGCACTTTTTTTTCTCAAGACCTTTCTATTGTTAATTTCCCTGATGCACAATCCTAGCCTTCCTGGCTACTTAGGCGATTTAAAACTAGCAATTACTTAAGTGAGTGGAATATATGATAAACCTATGCTTTAACACAGATAGAAACAGGAAAAGCTGGAAGTACGCAGCAAATCTCACAGCATCTACGAAGAAAGAAACAGAACTGGTTCTGATGAAAGTTAACTGATCTGAAATATTAATTCTGTTTCTCTATCCAAAGATGTTACTAAACCTGCTGAATATTTCCAGATTTTCTGTATTTATTGCAATTTCCAGCATCCAAAGTATTTTAGTTTTGTACAAGTTAAGCTTCTCGATAAGAGAGCAAAATCTGAGGGGCAAGGAAGAATGGAAAGCGGGAAGGGGAAAGAGAGGAGAGGGAAGGAAAACTAAGTGAAATAAAATCTGGGAAGAAAGAATTTACATCATAATGGAAGAAAAATGAAAACATTTGAATATATCAGTTCATTTTACTATGAAATACGGAAGCTAAAAACTCTGGTACCGTATTCCTTAAATCTTACCATTGACCATAGCACTTAGTTTATTCTGTCTCATTCTGGTAATACACAATATGATATTAGTCCTACAAAGACAACTCAGCAATACTCATTTTAGCCTTTCAGTATTTTCCTTTGTATAACAAAAATGCTCCCATCAATTGGCAATTCAGCATTGATTCACAGGATGAATTATAAGTCTGTTGTAAATAACTGATAGTGCTTTGAATTAAACCAGACCACACAGCATTACATCAGAAGTTGCTTAGTCTCAAGGGGCAACAGAAGCTCACAAAGTAGTGTCTGGACGAGGCAGTTATTGTAGGGATTAAAATGACACTTCGGAATGACGTGCCTTTATTTCCAACATCTAATCAATGGCTTCGATGCATGTCTGCCTCAGAATTTAAAATATTCTGATCTGAACAATTTATTAATTGGTTTGGGCACTCTTGCACCTAGACTACAGTAAAGGCAATTCGTACATGAAAACAACTGTTTACAGTTGAGCAGGGCAGAAACAATGTTGTTACTCAAACATCTTTGCAAATTGGCTACATCAAACGTTGTCTGTTACCAGTCATGTACATGTGGGCTTCAGCAGCGGTTTAAATGAATTTTAAATTGCTAGCACAAGGGAGTTGCTTAGGTTCATAAATGCAAATGCACAGCTGTGCTTCAGCCATATTGACTTTGAGTTTTCAGCTTTGACTCTTACCTGAACAATTATATCCATTCAAAACACCATCCAAAATAGGTTTTGTTGTGAACTCAAACACCTCTTGCTGCGTAGAGGTTACACTGAAAACTCTATCAAACACAAACTTCAGATCTTTGCTTTTCCGTCGTGGGATTTCTCGGTTTCTCAATTTAGCTCCAGAAAACATTTCATCGTTCGTGTCTTCCTTTGGATCAAAGACCAGAACATTTTCATCAACTACTTCCACAACTACTTGGTTATCATGCTCCTGTTCTCGTTGATTCTGCGGTCGTATTCGGACAACTACAGTAACGTTTCCTTCTTCCTCCAGTGCCATGACAACAATTATAACTCTCACTGACTCCGTCTCCTCGCGTACCTGTAACCCAAGAAAACATAGACAAGGTGAACTGAAAAAGAGAATTCAGAAGACAGGTCAGATAGGTCCACACCTACATGTACCAACAAGTAAATCTGAGGTTGTACCTCTGACAGCCCAAATCTTACCAACTCATCAGGAGTACAGTTGCATATGTTTCAACTTTTAGTACAAGTAAAGCGTATACAGTAGAATAAGAAAGAAATTACAATCAAGTATGTCAACTGAATCTTTAAGTAAATAATCCTTATATAATTATATTATTTAATTGATGCATATAAGAACCCTGTTCGCTCAGTTGGCTAGACAGTGAGTGCAAAGGAGAAAGTGAGGACTGCAGATGCTGGAGATCAGAGTTTAAAAACGTGTTGCTGGAAAAGCGCAGCAGGTCAGGCCGCATCAAAGGAGCAGGAGAATCGACGTTTCGGGCATAAGCCCTTCTTCAGGAATGAGGAGGGTGTGCCAAGCAAGCTAAGATAAAAGTAGGGAGGAGGGACTTGGGGGAGGGGTGTTGGGAATACGATAGATGGAAGGAGGTTAAGGTGAGGGTGATAGGCCGGAGAGGGGGTGGAGGCGGAGAGGTCGGGAAGAAGATTGCA
>NC_057748.1:5647022-5652712 GCF_004010195.1 Chiloscyllium plagiosum
CTGCAATCTTCTTCCCGACCTCTCCGCCCCCAACCCCTCTCTGGCCTATCACCCTCACCTTAACCTCCTTCCACCTATCGTATTCCCAATGCCCCTCCCCCAAGTCCCTCCTCCCTATCTTTTATCTTAGCCTGCTTGGCACACCCTCCTCATTCCTGAAGAAGGGCTTATGCCCAAAACGTCGATTCTCCTGCTCCTTTGATGCGGCCTGACCTGCTGCGCTTTTTCAGCAACACGTTTTTAAGCGAGTCTACAAATCAGATTAATGATAATTGTGTGGGTTTAATTTCTACTCTGGCTGAATTAAGCTTGGAATCTGCCTCCTCAGCCTGCCACATACTGTGCAAAGCATTGGCAAACTATCACTGACAGAACTGCCAAGAAAGCTGTTCGGGATGAAGCATTAGCAGAGAAGCCAAGAAGTTGTCTTCAGGTACAGCACTCAAATTAACAAACTGAGGTGTCCCTGAAAATACCTGTACTTTGAATGTGACCTGCAGATGCAATTAATTTCACGTTATCTTTTTCACTCAAGAGAACAACAGAAATCAGCAAACTGACCTTGCTGGCAAAATTTCAATAATACTGTGAAAACATCTTTGCAAGTTATTCCCTCCATAATTTAAGATATGGAAATCTTCCTCTAAAAGGAGACTATTTTAGGTTGCATATACTTGTGGGCCAAGAAAGATAGTTGGACAATTTGTACTTGGGCAGCAAAAGCAAATCATTCCACTGGATATTATTCTCATACATGGTTCCATTCTCCACATTGAATATCCTAATCATACATTTGCCAAATCAACAGCCATGCTCAACTTGCTATGTTCCAGAATGTGGAGGTGTCGGTGTTGGACTGGTGTAGACAAAGTTAAAAACCACACAACATCAGGTTGTAGTCCAACAGGTTTATTCTGAAGTACTAGTTATCGGAGTGTTGCTCCTTAAACAGGTAGCTGTGGAGCTGGATCATAAGACACATAATTTATAGCAAAAAATTAGTGTCATGCAACTGAAACGATATATTGAACAAATCTAGAGTTCAGAATAGCTGGCATTGAACAGGGGTAGACCTACAGCCTGCATTCATTATATAGATACATTTTCCAGACAGATCTCCTCTGATTACACATAGGTACTTCAGATAGGTTGCCTTGATTACTTTCTATTGTACCTTACATCACAACACTCCCTCAAGACATATCTATGAGGCAATGCAAGGTTTACCACAAACCTACAATGCCATAGATTGATCTAACTTTTACATTGCTGCTTTAATTACTTTAGTATACCAATCCAACATCTGGAAAAATAATGGCTTTTATGGTACTTCTCTCTGAATTCTCCATTGGAGGAGCCAACCATAAATTCGAATTTGATTGCTGATTTTAAACATGCTTTTTAACGCTTGAATTTTGTCTAGACTTTGAGTATCAAAACCAAACTGCTTTTATAGAACCAATCTTTTAATGTAACTTAATTTGACAGTAACCTTAACGTTCATCTTAGATGTTGCCATCGCTTCCTTCAATGAAACATGAGATGAACTCAAGATATCAACAAACCAAGGCATGCTAGTTTAAGCTCTGGCTTCAAAAAATATTTTCAAGCTATTTTAAACATCAAAAACAAAAAAAGTGGATAATTCCGTCAGACTAAATAAATTTAGGCCTGATTCTAAGCCACATTGAGCTAAACTACAAGATTGACAACAGTAGAGATAAAATAATTGAAATTGGGTTTTAATTGAGGAAGATTAGAGTGGTGCTGGAAAAGCACAGCAGGTCAGGCAGCATCCGAGGAGCAGGAAAATCAACGTTTTGGGCAGGAGTCCTTCATCAGGAAAGAGCCTCTGGGGTGGAGAGGTTAATCCTGCATCTAACCCATCTGGAAAGGCTTATTTGTGATAGAAATAGGGAACGATTACAGCACAAAAGGGGGCCATTCAGTCCATAATGTCTTTTAGTTTTTTGAAGGAGCAATTCACTTAATGCTATTCCCTGCCTTCGCCCCATAGCTCTGCAGTCTTCCTTTTTGGATAATAATCCAATTTGGGCCAGAGGGTATAAGAGAAAATGTAACAAAAACAGGAATTGCTGAGCAACTTAGCAGGTCTGGCAGCATCTGTGGAGTTCGCCCCATAGCTCTGCAGTCTTCCTTTTTGGATAATAATCCAATTTCCTCAAGTCCCTCAACTGAATCTGCCTCTATCATACTCTCACACAGTGCATTTTAATCGCTAACTAAATGTTTACTCATGTCACCATTCCTCCTTTTGCAAATTGGTTAAAATCTGTGCCCTTTTGTTCACGAATGGCAACAGCTTCTCCCTACGTCCAGGGCCTTGACTTTAAACACCTCTATTAAATCGTAGCCTTCCCTTCTCAAATGATAAACAGTCCCAACTTATGTGCATAACTAGAGTTCCTCAACCTACAGTTAATTTGCTAAAATTAACCTAGTTGAGTCTCACACAAGTATCTTAGACTACCTTTGTGCATAATAAAACAACCCAAGGCTCTTCACAGAAGTAATCTCCTTCAAAGCTACATTGTGAAATATCAAGACAAGTGACAAGAAGCTTGATCAACGAGAATGGATGAAACAAGTACCTTAAAAGACAGTGTTGGAGAGGTTTCATTAATGTATTCTAGTTGTTAGAGCCCAGGCAGATGAAGGCAACAGCAGAGAGATGAAAGTTGAGAACGTACAAAAGAGCAAAAAGCATGTAGACATTTGAAGGGTATAAAAGGTCAGGATGAGTTAAGGGCATGGACAAATTTGAAGACAAGAATGAGAATTTAAAATTGAGCAAGGTGTAGTCAGTGAACATAAGGTGAAGTTGTGTACAAGTCTTGATGAGAATAATGGTTCTAGCAATAGGGCTTTGAATAATCTCAGGTTGGCAGATTGGAAAGTGAGAGACTAGCTTGAAGAGTATTGGAAAAATTGAATTGAAATACTCCAGAATATAGCTTAAGGGTTTGGTTTGGGGTTTTATCAGTTGGTCAGCTGAGCTTGCAATGCAAAGTATTACAGAAGACAGCAGTCTTGGTGATGGACAAAACATAGTCAGAAGTTCAGCTCAAAGGCATATTAGAATAAAAGATCGTCTGCAACTGATCTTCACAGTGTTCAGGAACAGACATTACATCAATGGCTAGAGACTGCAGCTTTGTATCAGATTCATTCAGAAATATAACATTTAGGATAAAACCAAGGAAAGTGTGCTCAAATGTAATAAAGTGAATATTAACTACTTCATATAGAATCCTCTCACTAGATTCAATTGTTGAAAGATTAGGTCAGGGATTATTTTATTCAGAAGGTAGAAATACAAGTCCCTAGCCCCATGCCTCAGTTGAAATGCACATTCTTCTTCATTTCGGTTATTTCACTCCTTATTTTGTTCAGGAAAAACAATAATCTCAGTCTGGAGTAAGAGTTGTTGATAAATGTCAGCCATATTGCTCTTGATTTGGGCCAGAGGGTATAAGAGAAAATGTAACAAAAACAGGAATTGCTGAGCAACTTAGCAGGTCTGGCAGCATCTGTGGAGAAAAAGCACAGTAAACATCTTGAGTCCGGTGACCGCCAGTTCTGAAGGGTCACTGAATGCAAAACTTTCTCCACAGGTGCTGCCAGACCAGACATTTTCTAGCAATTTCTCTTTGTTTCAGATTTCCAGGGTCCACAGTTGGTTGTTTTATTTTAGAGAAGATGATGTGTTTGCTTAGTCCCAAACAATACTGCATTTAGTTTTTATAGTGAGCAAGATCATGCCTCTAATTGTCTCATTTTATGCTCACAAGTTGATTATTTCACTTGATCTACTACCATTTTGAATTTATACACTTTCTGTTTTTGTCTATTTGAATAACCTTGATAAAAATATAAAGCTTGAAATATTAAAAAAAAATCAAATTTTAAAAGTTTACTAGACTTAAAAGAAAAAAGGTACAAGACTAGCTCTGATTATAGGCTTTATCAATCTGTCTTATAAAGATGCTGGTGGATTTCATGTGCTTTTTTTGCAATAGAATTCAACACATCCTTTTCATAATTATCAGAAATTGGGCAAGTAGCAGCAAATGCGGTTCGGAAATAAGTTCACCCCTGCCTCATCCCACAACTGCAAAGACTATATTCAATGTTTAAGGCAACACTTTCCAAGGTTGGGAGCACTGCAAAGCAGTGACTGTCAGCCATCGCATAAAAAGCTCCATCTAAAAAAAAACTTACATTATTACAACACCTTTCATAATGTAGACAATCTAGTCAGTACTTTACAGTCAATGTGCTGTAACTGTGGGAGAAACGGCAGTCAATTTGCACATAACAGCTCCCAGTACATGTGACAATAATAAATCTAATCAAAAATGCATTTGTGCAACATTGATCGAGGGATTGTGTCCACAACTCCCCAGGTCTTCCTCAAAGCGAATGATATATTTTAAAACCACCTGAGTGAGTTATCAGATCTTCAGTTTAAAGTCTCTTCTGGAACATAACACCTCCAACGGTAAAATACTCCTTTTGCACTGCATTTACGAGAATCAGAAATTGGATGTCGTAGAGATGTACAGCATGGAAACAGACCTTTCGGTCCACACTTGGAAAATAAAAGGTTTATTGCCCTAGTGAAGATGATGGTGGTAGTGACCTGTCTTCTTGGATCATATACTCCACTCCGATGCTGCCTGGCTTGCTGTGTTCTTGCAGCCCCCTGCTTATCTACTTTGGATTCTGCAGTTTTTCTGCCTCTCGCTGTAGTCCTTAGCGATGTTAAGGGCGGAGATCCAGGATTTCAACCCAACCACACCCACTGACTCCAGAGAGGCTAATGGAAAGGGTTTCCATGGGTACCAAGTCTGAACAGACACCTAGGTTTGGTAATGAAACAACCAACTGTGGGTACTGGAAATCTGAAACAGAAATCGCTGGAGAAATTCAGCAAGTTTAGCAGCATCTATGGTGAGAAAACGTTTCGAGTCCAGAGACCCTTTTTCGGTGAACAGTGGATGGAATCGGGAAGAGAAAGCTAAGGAGGCCTCCTTCACGCTGAGGTGTTTACAAACGAACGGTGGCGACAATCACAACCCGAGGCCTAAACATAGGCCCAAGGCCCTGACCGGCCGTTACATAGCAAAATAAAATAGATAAGCGCCTCAAAACTAAACATCGGCAACGGAATCCGGCGGCAGGCAAACCCGGTCAGACTACCTACCGAGTGCCGCTCACAATCTGCCCACAGCTGACGAGACGGGAACCTCCCGCTTGGTTTGCGACTCCGGTGCCGTTTCAGATTTTTCTCCCTCTCGCCCTCGGACGGTTTAAAATTTCGCGCGCACGAACTACGCATGCGCTGGTCCGGCCGTTCGGTGTGGATTTGCTGTACGTTCGCGCTCCGTGACTACGCATGCGCGTTGACACAGGTCGAATCTCCCTCTTTCACTGTTGTTGTCGTCGTCCCTTTCGCCGCAGTGTCTCAAACTGGAGAACAACTCGGACCAAAACCGGCGAATGTGAGGAAAGGATAATTGGTGGAGACATGAAATTGAGAGGAGGAGAATGGGGGTGGGCAGGTGAAATTATGTGAGAAGGATGGAGCGGCCTAAAACTGAGAGAAGTGGGGTTGGAAGTCTTTAAGCTGTGAGAGGAGAATGGAGTGTATGTGTATGTGTGTGTGT